>NC_071497.1:3288856-3383856 GCF_028500815.1 Rissa tridactyla | reverse complement strand
TTTGAAATTTACATTACAAGAAAGACAATCCTGTGAGATCTTCACATGAAGAGCCTTTGGGGAAGACCTGTCTGTATTTGCCTATGTATATGTAAGAGCATATGTATATATGTATAGCATTATCCTCGGGTACCAGCCCTGGTTGAAGGATCACTTCAGACCCAGACTGCTAGAGGTTTGGGGAAACCTCACTGCACGCTTATGGGGCTGTAGGCGTCTTCGTAGGATCCACTGTTGGCTACCGCTGGCACCAGTGAGGTGTTTCAGCCCACCTACACCAGAAAATTTTCTGGAAGATCTTTGAAAAATTGGTGTATGTGCCAAAATACGACCATGCTGACTGGAAGTCCACAAATCCATTTTAAGGCTCACCAGCATGGAGCACGCCCTGCCAACACCTTGTTTGTTTTTTTTATCAGACGATGGGTCGTGCTATAGATGCCTAATTTGAGGTGCATGGGGTGGCAGTCAAGGAGATGCATATCACTTCTATTTGGGGATTCATAACTGCATATGTAAAGTTTAAGCCAGCAGATTTAAAGTAGATAAATCACAATATAATACATGTTCTCAATTATACTTACTTTAAAGTATAAATGATTGAATAAATTCACTTAACAGTCTATCACAAAAGTTTTTATTATTAGTAGTAGTAATACTACTACTACTAATATACTACTAATAAAAAACCAACCCCTAAATTACTCTGTCCCTCAAAATAACACAAGTATGTCATGAAAACAAATAACTTTCAACCTTGGAAAAGGTTTTTCTATAATCATTAAATAAATAATAATAAAAAAGCTCACATATACATTACCTTATTGCCTCTTTTTCCCCCTAGGTTCCGATTTAATGAAACAGACTATTTTTCTACACTGCTAACTTTCTTATTCCGAGAACACCACGGAAATAGAGACCTATATAAGTATTCTTGAAAATATTGCTTCATTTACAGTTTTCAGAAATACTTTCCACAAGAAATCTGATGACAAAGACAGTCAAAACAGGAAAAACAATAGGAAAGTTTATGACGTATAAAATGAATTCTTCAAAAGAATTTTGTTTCAAAATGCCAAGGGTTATAAGTCAACTATATGCAGCACATATTACTATTTATTACCTTGCATTTGGCTGAAATTCATCTCCTTTGACAACCTTGGGTAAATCATGTTACATATTTCATAAAATATGAGTGCTGGACCTTTTTCTGAAGACACTACTTAGCCAGTGAACTCATTGCTATTGGCTGCACCCCAGTTGCCATAAGCTCCCTTAAGACTGGGGCTTTTGCAAGGTCCTGTGGCAGCTGACTCAAAGGAAAGTTATTTATAGAAAACATATGCAAAAAGTTGATGTCTTGTCCACTTTTCAGATCTCAGATGGAAAGCTAAATACAAATTGAGACATGCAAGTTTCACTTCTGAGCAAATTTACTGGGTGAAAGCTTCATTTTTTTTTTTTTTTTTGTTTGTTTCATTTGAATATGCTCAGAGCCCCTCAGAATATACAACTTTATAGCTAACGTATTTTTTATTCTTGAAGGCTCATTATTTTACAGTGAGGTTACTGAACCTAGACCACGTAGTGCAGATTACCCAGCATAGTATTAATCAAAATATACATGGCAAATGGGATTCAAAACAGTGCCAAATAGGCATCTGCTTTTAGCAGGGAACAAAAATGCATTTAGCTCCTTTATTAAAAGGTATTATGGGCAATTTATTTTTAAACCATCTCTCTAACACCATTAACTAGCATATAATTTAATGTACTCCCAAGCAACTTGACTTTTACATTTCCTTCAAAACATTAATTTGCTTTTGCAAATTGATGTAAAAGATGCCTTTGACCCCTGGAATGATTCAAACCATTAACAATAAATTAGATTATCCTTTAAAACAAGATCACCATTTTTATTTTTATTTTTGGAAGGAAAAACAGAAGTCTGCCATTTCTGAGAGTGAGATAATACCGCTCACAGGGAAATAAAACTTGGAATGGTTACAACTGTTTATTTTGTCCAACATTATCTGTGGCATTGTTCGGGGACTTGCTCCAGAAAATTTGAAGGCTACTCAAACGTTTTTAACAGATTAAATTAAGAAAATTTTGTTTGGTTGTTTGGGGTGATTTAACTTCAGGAAATGGTCATTAGGCTAATGGGCTCTCTTACTGAAGTCCCACCCTCAAAGTGTGACAGGGCACTCTGTTTCCAGAGACGGCAGAAAAAATCCAACTCTCCAAGGACGTGCTTATTTTTTAAAAATAATGCAAGTGTCAATTTTCCTATTCAAAGCTGCGCTACCGAGAAGGAAAAATCCTACCGTTTAACTAACGCACACGGTAGCATGATGCATGTGAAGATGCTCCATAATTAGTAGGTTTAGCTACCACAACTGGCTTTATTTGCATGGTGGTTGCCACTTTAACCCGTCGGGGCTGAGCAGGAGAAATGTCAGCAGAGAACACCCGAGCACACACGACTTGAATTTGACAGGGCTGATTGCTGAAGGCGGTAACTGACTCGTATCCTTAGCAGGCATGTGTCCCAGGAGGAGAAGAGAAACCTCCCCTGTGGGTTGTGTTACTTTCGCTCCCCCTCCCCACTCCCCCCAGGTCCTAAGGATCCACTTGCTAAAATCTCAGATCCTGATACAAAGCCTATGGAAATCAGTGGCAAGACTCTTATTAACTTTGATGGAGGCCCTAAGGGTGAGCTTCAACCACCCTTATTTGCATTGTATAGTGGCATAAGCCTCTCTCAGCAAAACATCTAAATACACGCTTAATTTAAGCACATGAGCAACAGCATGGGTTATCATGCAACTGGTCTTGCCGATCGCGGTGGGAAGGGTGCAGTGAGGTGGAAAAGTCTGGTTGCACGCTACTTTGGCATTTTCTTTCTGAAAAAGAAAGAGAAAGACACTAATTTATAACACATGGAGATCGTAACTTTCACCTTAGGGAGTGCAGCGGTACTTGTAGTTTCTATTACAGTCCTGTGTAGGGAAAAGGTCTAGAAAACTTGATCTCATTATCAGCCCAATTAATTATAGTTGGGCCATTTCTAAAGGATTTATGTAATATTTATAGGCTTTTTTAAAACTGTGGAATGTGAGGTTTTCAATTTATCCCACAGAGAAGCCCTACACCGATACATATCTAGATGCTCAAAATACATCTTGCCATGCAGATGTTGCAAGTCATGGCTTCGCCTTCCCACTTAATGTGGTTCTCAATTTGCGAGAACCACTTAGATTGTATGATAAAAACATTTGCAAAGAAAAGAATTACCACACGAACTTGCACCACACACTCACCTCATCTGGCGGCTGCCAGTTCCAGGTTTTAGGAGAATAATATGACCAGGGCAATTATTTGATTAGCTCTTACAAGAAAGGTTTTTCTCTTAACATGAACCCAGTATTAAAGTGCAAATGTTTTCTTATTTCAAGAGTTTCAAACATTCAAAATACTTGAAGTTAGATATAGTTCAAGTGTTGTGCCGTTTTACAATCCTGTCATGACTTGGAGCATTCACATGTAAGCGAGTACCACTCTGACATGAGAGGTGGAAAATGGGACATTTTCATAAGTTGAAAAGTTGTTCTTTGCCTGCTTTTGCTGCAAAATGCCATTCTCCAACCCTCAGTTGCTCCATGTTATTCAGAAAACTGGTTTTAAAAAAAAATTAAAAATTAAAAATTCTGATTTTTAGATACTTCCGTGTTGTGAAACTTTAGTATTCCTAACTATGCAATTTTTCTAAACCACAAGTTATACATCTGCTTTTGAAAGTAAGAAATTCAGCTTTCGATGTGCATAGAGGTTACCACTCCAAACAGCTGTGACTGTTCTGCCGTTTCTGACAGTTAGATGCTGCTGGAATCCTGGTTCTGTGACGCTCTCTCATTCCTCCAGAAAACAAACTATGTCTGGGTTATGGCTTGTCTTGTTTTATGGCAGAACAGAAAAAAGGTCTGGGGAAAAGTCTGGGAGGCTTATTGAGTAAATCAGAATGTGTGGGTCGTCTGTTTCATACAGCAAAAGAAAAAAAATATATTCATTTTTATTACAGTTACTTGTTCAAAATTTTCCTCTTTTCCCTGCGTTCCCACAACTACTTCTCTGGTAAATCCATATGTTAGAGGATTGGAGCGTCAGACAAGAACACATAGAGATATATTTGCAAAAATGTCATTATCTGCCACTCATATTTGTCCATGCTTAACAGCTTATAGACCTGATTAAGTGCCAAAAGAACGAGAGCTATCTTTCTACTTATTTTTCAATTTAAATGCAGGAGGAGAATATGTAGCCATTTTTTTCATGCTCTCCACCTGGTAAAGAGTGAGCCGTCAAACCGTGCTCCGGCCGTTTTATTGAGCTGGGAAAACGGATCTTTACAGTGCTTACATGTCTCTTTTTCCGCAAGCCATCCAGCCTTGACCTCACCAGAGATTACACCCTTAGGGTACGTCCAGCCTCCCTAACACCCTGTAATCCTCATTGTTTCACTCACAAGCAGATCCATATTGAAAGCTTCTTCATATCAACTTTTAAGCGGCCAAATTCAGATGAAAAGCTAATCTATTCAAAGTGGTTGCTCCTCGAGACAGGTCACACAGTTTACTGTTGTATTGCAATGGGAAGTGGCTAATAAGATAAACTTTTGCTTGGAAAGTTGTTCTGATGCTATTGCGTCGGCCTTTTTGTTCTCTTGGAAACACAATACTCCCAGCACAGTTAAAAGAAAGAATCGTAAGCCTCTGCATGTGATTTGGTGACTGGAGCAGCCATGGAGGCTGCTGGGAGTGTTTCCATGTTTGTGGCCCATCCTTCCTGCCTAAATGGGCTCAGAATTTAGCCCTGAGGTGGTGATGTACAAAGTCAGACTGTAAACCCTGGTTTGCTGCTATCTGGGTAACCTCCTGCATGAATTCATTATTTTTGCAAAAGTACAGACACTGAAGCAAAGGTTCCCCTGCAAGGGCAAAAGCAGATTTACTACTAATGGAAATGGACTACTAATTCTATGTTCGCCCTCATAAAACTCCTGCAGTGCAGCAGGGAACAGAAATTAAAGAAACATTTGGAAGGTCAGCAGCATGGGAATATTATGTAAAGAACAAAGACTGTGGATTTCAAAGGGTGAACTGCAGAAATGTAAAGTGGGTATCTCGTCTCAACTCATCTAATATAACTTCCGATGTACAGCGTTGCTGCATATGGAGGAAAAGGTCCCCTGCCAAGCAGAGCAAAAATAATCCATTAGAGTGTATGAAAATATCCCTACTGGCAAAAGATGCCAGGCTTTTCAGTGATTAAATTTAGTTTTCTAGACTTGCAGAGGAAGGAAAAAAAAAAAAGGGGGTGTGTGTGTAGAAAAATTATGAACTTCCCTGACCTGAAATCTCCTTGACTTGGCTGCGTTGAAAGAGTTATTTGCAACTTTGGAATCATTCCCTGTCCAAAGATGGTGGCGGGATCAGACCTGACAACTGTAATTTTAACCATCATAGACAACATTTGGGAAAAAATCCTGAAACAGCTATCAGTAAATTAATCAGCTCCAAGTACTGATCTGCATTGACGCAAATATTACGTATTTAAAATTTCCTCATTCTACGCTGATGGTCCAAAATGATGCAAGAATAAATACTTTTCAAAGGATTTTACCCCAGTTAGAGTTATGCCAATGTTGCAGTCACGGTGAACTCACCCTCTTCAGTAGATTGATGTTTGCATGTACTAAGATAGGACAACAATGCTGGTTTTGGTACCTAACTAAACCAGTCTAAACAGATTTCAAGTTGTTATCTATACCAACGTAATCTCCTGTGTTACTGCACTCCAGGCACAAGACATGATTTTAAGTATTTTATATTTCTGGTTTGAGTTCATATCCTCCCACGAAATAATTTCTCCTAATTTTTCTTCGCATAGTTTGAGTTAGAGCTCGGAAATAATCTTTCTCTGTAAACAGTTTTATTCAATTAACAGTTGTTTTTAGTTTTCTTTGTCAATAGGGTAAGACACGATTGAACCACCACAGTCTGAAATAATGCTGCTTTGAAGAAAAGAAAACAAAATTAGAGAGTAACAGATGTTTTCAAGTAATGTTTCGGGGAAATTTTAATCCTTCCAACCAACTGAAGTTGGAATGTGGTTTTCTTTTTTTAACATATTATTACTTAGTTACTACCCAAGTCATATTAACAGTTATTGTAGTCTGAAGAGCTGTAATGAGAAATCTAAATGAATAATTAGACATTGAGGGACTGTGTTTTGAATGATAGTTAATATTTATTGCAGATAAATATGAAAATATCTTGAGATACACAGGAGTTCATGGCTCTGTTTGATAGTCACGTGGCACAACAGTAACCCCTGCAAGCACAAATGAGTAGTTGAGCTTCAGGCTCATCCTCTTGGCACACCCTTCATCACACCATAGGCAGGGATTAATTTGGAAAGTCAATCATACAAAGAATAAGAAGTAGATTATTACAGAAAAAGAGCAGCAATGTCAACCCTTGCACTCCATGAGCTTTGGAGTAGGTAGGTCCTTACATGCCACATGGCTGGGAAAATGATGTGGTCCTTGGTGTTGTATTTGGAGGAGTGTAACCTCACAGGACAGGGTAATTATATTTCCTGTCAATAATAACCGTAATAACACCTCACACAGATATTACCGTGAGTATGCAAACTCTTCATCACCAAAGATAATGGAAAATTAGCAGTTCAGAGAAGAGCCCTAAATGTGATTAAGAGATTGGAGGGCTTAATATATGAAAAAATATAAAGCACTGAATATATATTTATAGCTTGGCTAAAGACAACTGGAGTGTTCACAATAACTACCTGTGAGGATGTGAAGGGAATGATCACTAAGAACAGACAACATTTAATTGCCCATAGAGAGGGGACTGAGTAGGAGAAACATAATGAAACTGAGAAAGATTTAGCATGGATAATCAGGAGAAAAACTCTGGACAGTGGCAGCTGCCAGGACCAGAGTAATGTTTCAATTTTCACATGCTCTGCTGTATACCTTAGCAATATCCCTTTCACTAATGCCAACCATTTGTCTCTCAGAAAAGGAGATAACTCATAGATGTTAAAGAAGTACTGCTAAAAGCAATAGAAATGTTATATGACAAATCATTGAAAAACTTCCTCCTGCTCTTTTCTCCCTTGGCAAGCAGAAAAATGGTGGAATTTCCTTTAAAAAGGTGGAACGTCTCCCACTTACGTCTACCTAGGATGGGTTCTTAACTACACAAAAAATATTTTGCTGGCTGTTACATGCAAAAATCTATTTTGGGAACCTCTTCTAGAAAAAATATACTGTCACAGGTACGTGACACAGAGGAGGATGGATTTTGTGTGGTGACAAGACTTCTGCCAGTATGACGCCGTTGATGACCATCCAGTGCTGTGGTGGTGTGGTGCTGCAGCAGCTGCCTCAGGACGACTTAAGAAAATACCCCCTGTACTATCGGGAAGGATAAATGATGCTCAGTGGATATCTCATCTTTTTCGCTTTTTGCATATGAAAGATTTGGAAATGACTGCAGATGGAACAGCACTGCAATGGTAGAAGGCGTGATAGACACAGTGACACAGTAACAGTATTTGCGAAGCTATGTCAGACAAATTTCTTCTTATACTTTTAAAATTTATATAAAAGGAAAAAAAAAAAATCTTTCAAAAAGCACCAGCACTGACTTGTGATTTTCCTGATCCACAGACTCCTGAAGACTGGGGCAGTGTTTGAGGATTTTTGCTGTATTTTTAGACTACTATTTGGGAAGTAATTCGGGAAATGTCAGACACAAAATAAGTGTTGGGTCAATCCTTTATCTGATCCAGCGTGGCTGTTCCTACGGAAGATTGGAGCTCTGCTCCTCATAAGATACAGCATTAATTTTGACATGGGGAGTAAAACAGGACCACTGTATGGCAAGTTGCCAGTGCTCACTCCCACAAGCCCACATTTTCGTGTACATCCTGGTAGGACTGTTCTTTCCACAGGTTTTACAGTCATCACTCCCCTACAGGCATTGTCTGCAGTATCCTTCCTCAGCGACAGCCACTTGGAGAAATTCCAGCAAAGCATGTTTCCATCAGGATCTATTAAAATAAAACACTTAATAGGAAAATTGTTGGATATCAACAAACTCCTCAAAGTTCTTTTGGAATGAACTTCTAGGAGTTTTTTTATTAGATCTTCCACTTACCATACGGTTCCTTGTCATGCTTGTTGTAAGGGAACTCCTGAACTGTGCATAAAACTCGGGTGTTAGTTCTCAGAAAAAAAATAAACTTTGTTGTCATTTTGTGAAGGCACATTTCTGAAATGTCACAGGTTTTCTCAGGAACAGAAAACCACTTCCTACTTCATGCTGATACCGGTATAACCTCATTTGAAGAAAATTAACTTTATGGTTTAGTAATTTGCACGTGGTTGCAAAGGAACTATGCATTGTAAGGCAATGAACAATGTATATGATAAAATGACCTCAGTTTAGCTGTTTTCTTGACTGAATTTCCATTGATTCACTCACTCTGCAGCAGTCACAGGGAGCCCCATTTGTCTTGCAGTTTTAGGTGTTACAGGGAGCAGACCCACATTTCACAACACATTGCTGACACTCCAGCTGCTGCTCATGGCACACCCAGCCCAGTGGAAATCTGTGCATCATGGGCTTCATTTGCTCTTTGGCTTGGGAAAGGAAAATAAAGACAAAGGAATAAGTTCCCAAGAATTCTCTAGGTCCTCAGCATTGTCACGGAAAGATGCCTGTGCAGAAGAAAGTAGATTTTATGTATAATTCGATATAGACCTAAGGATAGAATCTACAAATGATAAACAAGACCTCAACACAAAAGCAAGATAATTTTCAGTATATTAATTGTGTTTCTTTCTCTTCAGACTATTCCTATACATTGCCTCTGTCAAACGTCTCCTCTTAACCAAGATCCAGATTATTAAATAAATTAAGAATATTCTTATTTCATTCTTCTTTAGGCATCCTATTACCTTCATGAGAACCGCTCTTTGATTTTACCCCGTAACATTGCTAATTGGAGATCCTATGTAGACAGGAGAGATTTAGAGAAGGTGTGAGAGAACTGTAGGAAAGATGTAATAGTTGTTTTGGGATTAAGTTATTAATTCAAAGAAATTTGTGGCTTTCTTTTTTCTAACACTCAAAAAACAATTCTTGATGACAGAAGAACCCTTTTTTTTCTGTTTTGCACCCAACAAAAGAAGAAAAAATTCTTTTTAATTGAGTTTTGTTGAATTTCACTGGAACATCACAAACTGCTTATATGTTCTCTCCTTTAATTTTTTGAAATTGCTTCTGGAAGTTAAACAATACAGATTTAATAAAGAAGAAGCTCCTGAAGAGACACTGCCAGCAGTCTAGAAGGAAATAGAGGGGTCAAGTGAGGAAGATGGCGTAAGCGAAGGAGATGTCTTCTTCAGGGAGAAATGAGGAGGACCCTAGAATATTTCCTTCATTGTTGCTATAAAAAATAATAATCTAAGTTAAATGTATTTACTTACTGTAATATTCACTATGATTTCCAGCATTAACAAAATACTACTGAATGGTAAACCACCTTCAGAAATAACAGCAATTTTATTTTAATATAAACATGACCACTCCACCACACGCAGAAAAAACATCCACAATATATGTGACATTGGAAATTCCTCTATCCTTTGTAACTCTTGAGATGAGCTGATCTACAAATAGGACATACCGTAAACAATTATTTCCTTCAAATTTAAAGCGAACGTTAATTGTGTCTGAAATCTCTTGGTCTCGACCTCTAAGAATAAAAGCCTGTTTTAAGTGGAGAGCAGCACCTGCATCTCATATCCACCAAAGTGAATTCATTGCTTTCCCCACGTCCCTTGCAGCAGCCTGGCACCTGGAGCAGGAGATTTCATCCAGGGAATTTCCATCTAGACAGAACTTTGTGGGTTTTCCACAGAGCCTGGCTTTTATCTGCCAGCCAGTGCCTATGTCCAGGATACCTTAGGGCATCTACCTGCGTTTAAACACCTGAATTTATCCTACAAGAAATATTCAGGGAGTTCATAACATGCAGTCAGCGTTCAAACGAGGCAGCTCAAGGTGATTTGGTGGTGGGTGGGATTTTTTTTGGATTTTGGCATCTGAATTCCACCTTAACTCCTAATTCAGTTTTTTAGATGCTTACTCTGAATCTCTTACGGCATGTAAGAAGCATTTCCTCTGTATGTTAGTAGGAAGTACTGACTCTATTGACTCCAGTACTCTCATAGTTTTAATTCACCTCTTCCTCCTCTCAAGGGGAACTAGGCAAAACTAAGGAAAAAATATTTTCTCTACATTGAAAGGATTTAATTAAGAAAAAAAAGATTAAAGAATTTATTAATGTTCTGATGCTTTTCAAAGCATTTTCTAGTCAAACTGAGATTTTTTTTTTTTTTTTTTAAATTTTAGACTATATGGAGAAGCACTGTATGTATTTTCACATATACATCAAGCATATAGGCAGATACGTGTTTCAAATAAATGTGATACTTCTAGTGTGTCCTATCATTTGTTAGCATTGCCAAGAGCAAACTCTACTTACCAATTTGTAAATGTGTTGCTCTAGACCGAAGTAAATGACATTCACTATATCCTCCCATGGAAGTTGCATTTTTTTTCAGAGGAGCCTCCAGCACAAGACAAGTTCTGAAGAAGTATTTATTTATTAGCTAGTGAATTACTACAATATTGGTGATGATAAGAAAAAATAAGAACTGTTGCAAATGTAAAAAGATGGAAAAAAAGACCGTGATATTGCCTGCTTTGTTGATTCTCTTAATGATTGTTTGTGTGGTTGTCAGAAACGCAAACTCACCTTTTTTTGCCTCATAACTGTAGGCAACAGGCTCTCCTGCTAAATATTTAGTATCTCAACCCACTAGTGACTTTTTGTGCATTGTTAATGTGGGCTACTTATCTTCTGTTAGCAAGGCGTTTTCATTTTTTTTTTTCCCCAGAGAATTATGTCAAAATCTAGACTTGCAATATCCATTGTTAATATCAATCAAGTAACTAAATCTCCATGCAGAAATATATATTGAGGTTTTTTTTGTTTGTTTGTTTGTATAACCTCATAATTTAAATTGTTTTTCTCAAGAAGGACTTCCCAATTTTTTAACCTCTTTCTCAATCTGTATTTGTTTGAAATGTTTTGGGAATATAGTGATAGAAGCATTTAATTGATGGAAGAAATTTGTATCAATTTTAACTTGGTTTATGACTGCTCCTCAACTCTGAGACTGCCCACTTAAGTCCCTCCAGATATATATGAATGGTTGCCAGTTAAAAATGTTATCTGTGTCTTTCAGTCCAGATTTCTCGAGCACCTCTAACACTGCAGAAAATGGCATACGTTTCATGTGGTGTCATGGCCAGCACTGAACTGGTCTGAAATGTAATTATCTTAGACAGTACATAGAACACACTATATTGGGTAAGCAGATTATTAGAAATTTTTAGTTTAAAATGTGTACCACTGGAGTTTTACACACATATTTTTATCATTTATATACTTCTGTTTGGCAGGGCCGTGAACAGGTGTGTGTTTGATTACCGTATCTTTGCTAACATTACTAGGATTTATCCACCAGTTCTTATATTTCAATATAATGTGATGATTTAACATATATTGCCCTACTGGAGCCTGCTAACTGATCACTGCCAGCACAGACCTTCTAAGAGCAGTACCACTTGCCTTAGAGCTTCTCTGTGTCCTTTACTTATATTTTTCCAGGCCAATGATCATGAGGATACTTTGAATTTTGTCCAGACACTGAAATAAATTATTTTTGCTGCTGTACTTGTGGGATATCCATATGCTAGAGAACATTGTTTTGGACAGAGAGACATTGATCTTCAAGAGATTTGAACTTGGCACCTCACTTTTAGCAATGGGTGTACCATTGACATAGGTGTCTAGGTCAACATCGTAATTTCACCAAGCAGCCAAACCAGTCCTTGGTGCTATTGCATTCAAATCATCAGCAGAATCAAACATGGCTCCAAGTAACCTGGGCAAAGGGTTTGAAAATTCTGTTGTGATTAGTTTTAGACAAATGCACATTTTTTTGTGAAGCTTGTGCAAATGGTTACCTAGCCACTGAGAATTAATAGGATTAAATTTAATTCATGGTATCTGCTTGTTGCGTGTAGTTTGGAAGTCAAGCCAAACCTGAATCCTGACTGCTCCTACCTATTCCGACAGCTTCTCAAAATTTCTCGGAATTGGAGAAGTTCAAAATTTTAACCAAACCTGAACTGCACTGCTCAGGTTCAATTCTGATAAGAGCAAAATTAAATGATATGTGGACATTTTAGAGTACCCTCAATTATATCTATACTGAAAGCAGTGCAAGTCCAGGAAGGATAATGAAGTACCTCAGAATCCCTTTGGATTCTTTAATCCTCATCCAGCTAATTTTCAGATGCAATTTAATCCCAAAAGTAGCTACTTAAAAGTTTATATATATGAACTGTGAGACTGTCAATATGACAATTGCAGGATCAAAGTAAACCAGGTAAAAGATAGGCGGTCATGATCAAGAGGAAGCTGCTCCATCTATTGCATCTTGCTGGCATCACTGTGAGCCGTAAGAACCTAAACTCAATTGATTTGATCATTACACAGAAACCACAAACAAAGTAGGAAGCCTTGTGATCCTAGTTATTATTTTAGGAACTGCTGACAACTCTTTCAAATTATAGGCAGGATAAAACAGAGATAATGCCAAGAAATTATGACCTTGCAATCTCCTCATGAATGATTGCTACAGCCAGTGAATTTTTTGCTTTCCCCGTACTATGCCTTCTCATTTCTGCTTAATTTCCCCAGCAACATTGTGGCTGTAGCTCCCTTTTCTCACTTTGGACCCTGCCATTTTTTAACCTGACTTCTATAGCCATTGACATTAGGTTGGAGTCATTGGGTCTTGGGGTGTGAATGCTGCTGCCGGCATTTAATCTTAAAAAAAAGTGCAGTCTGTTTTGTGTTTTTTTAAAATTGCTGTGTAGCTATGTTGTCACTCATAAACCTTGTTATATATACAGTTCTTTCCACATAGCCACATGTTGTAAAGCTTTGATTGACAAGAAAGTTTATTTTAAAGGGATCTGATGTGTCATCAGCATAGAACAAACCTTTTGAATGACATCTTAATGGAGGACCTATTACACCAGTCACCCGAGCAAGAGTAATAGTACTTGTTATTACTGCAAAACTACATTAGGTCAGTTACCCAAAGAGTGGGTGCCTTTGAAATGTGCGTGTGATCCATCACCAGCTTCACCCCGGCCGCGTGGATGTCTCTTCATCTCCCCCCGGTTGGACAACGAATAGGGTAAATGTGTTTCCACCGATTCTGTTTTTTTCACGTAGTTTTGTCACAAGCAACTGGCAAGGCTTTTAACTCAGGAGGGCTGTTTGAGTGAGGCACACTTCTAGTTTAGTTTATATCTATTGCAAAAAAAAACTTCGAACATTCTCTTTAATAACTTGAAATTTTAATAAGGACCTAAGGAACAGTTGAAGAGTGAGCGAACTTATATTTAAATTAGGGCTTTGAGAGCTTGGAGATTCTAACTTGGTGAACTCTAATTAAATCCCACAAGGCCATCAGGTCTGCCTCCCTAGCTCTTGATGGTGAAAGTGAGGTCTTCAAAAAGCATCCCTTGACAGTATACAAGTGGGAGGAAAAAAAATCCTTCAACCCTTCATGATAGCATTTTATAAAGCAAGAATTCCTGAAGGAGTACCAGAAAAGAGGAACAATAGTTAGAGCATGAAACCGTGAAAAGCTGAGAAATATGTTTTGAGTATTAGTGTAGCAGTCCTCCTGAAATTCAGTTTTGTCATGTTTTTAAGAGACCACTGTTCATACAAATTGTAGTGGACCGGAGGTTTTAGAAGGTGCCATAGTGTGTATTTTCATCATTGTTTCTTCTGCGTTATTATTGGCTGAAATGTAAAATAATCTTGGCTGAATGTTTGACATTCTGCTGCATTTGGAAAAATAATTGCTTGTTAGGCGATTACTTTTATTTAAATAAGTGTGTAAAACATACGTTTCAAACCATGAAGTACAGAGGAATGACTAGATGACTTCTTGAGGTTCCTTCTGGCCCAATTTTTAAGTTAATTAGAGTTTTTTTGGAAGCTGTAAGGATCGAAATATTTTAAATTTTATATATCCTGTACTTAAGAAGTTATGTATATGGGGATTTAAATAACAGCTGCAAAAAACAGGTAGCTTCCTTCTTCAGTGAAAAATAACATTAGCAACAGGTGATTTAAATGCATTTTAGATTTTTGTTCGCTTTCATTCTTGTTCTAGAGTTCACTTAATGTCAGAATGACTTTTATCTTGTCAGCCATAAGAACACATGAGAACATAGCCTTTTCCTTTCAAATATGAAACAGTACATGAGCATCTAAAAAATCAATCAAACGAACCAAAAAAACCCAACTTTCCATTTGGAAAATTTACCATTCCTTCTGGAGAATATAACTTTGTAATGAAATATAACATAGACTTCTATTGAAATAACATAGCCATACACATCCATTTCAATAATGTAGCTCTAATTATAGTCAAACGAGTTCTTCCTACACATGAGATCTTTTTCTGTTCTTAAGAAAACACCCCCAGCATTGAGAATAAAAGTCATGATACGATTTTTATGAAAATCATGATTTACTTACAGTTAGCTATCTGCAAAGGTCTGCTGCCAAGTTGTCCTTGGACATAATTTATCATTGTTTTTCCAAGGGACCCTCCAGCAATTTTACCTTCCTCACTGCATTCACAAAAGCCTTATGCTGCGACAGCCTTATGAGGGGTCAGTGATGACTTTCTCCTGAACTCAACAATTCCCATTTTTTCTCTGAGCTTTTGCCTCTCAAAGTAAGAAATAAATTCACCCTTTGATTATTATTTCTATTCAGAGATGTATGGACCCAGATCCTGAAACTGAATATGTGCATCTTTTCCTGTGGAAGGTTTCAGACTATTTTTTTTATGGAAAAAGACAGATAGAGTTGATCTCACTTGAGGTTCAATTTTATGTACTTGTACAGCATGAGGCATTACAGACATATCAACCTTATCCTAGAATTAATTCCTTTCGATAAGATGATATGAATTCCTTTGTAGTGACTTCACTGCAATTCTATGTGCTCATAACTAAGTTCCCATAAGTCAAGGCAGTCCTGTAGCTTCTTGGATAAAGAATACCATTGACAACGAAAAAAAGAAAAAGCATTGTTACTTTGAAGAAGAATGTTTTGGCCTGCTACCAGTCAAAAAAACAGGGGTGGGACATCATCTGTAACATGATTTCTGTGAAATCATGAAAAATTATTTCTGAGAAAAATACAGGAAGTTTTATTTGTTGCTATGTAAAGACCTTGTGATAAGTCCAATTCTGGGTAATTGAATGTAATTTATGAATCGCTTTCTTGTTTACTTGAGTCTGTGTAGCTTTCTAAGCAGCTTTTCATTAACTAGCTGAAATACCAGAGTACAACCAAATAAATAAACCAGACAATAAAAAATATATATTAATATAAACCAGAATATATCAGAATATGGTATTTGTTTAAGCAACGTAATTTCAGAGCACTTAATTAAATTTATGGAGTTACATCAGGACAAATTAGAGTTAAGTTAGAATGAGTTCCACTGGGAAATGATTTAATTTTGGTGTTGTTAGTGTACAAGGTTCATATATTTTCTTCCTACAAGTTGTACATGCTCTTTGCATTTCAGCTCTGGTACATTTTAGGGAACTTATTTGTATAACCTCACATACATAATGCACAAATATAAGTATTTATTTTTTATGGAAAATGATGTGTTCCTCCATCTTGTACAAAATATATGGGGAAATACTCAAAAGCTTTATATTGTACCTTTGTAGCTCCTGTCAACTGTATGCATCAAAAGAAGATTAAAGTGCAGTGTGTGTCATTTAGCTTACTTATAAATCTAGACAGAATCATCCTTGATGTTTTTCCTAATACACCTCTGACCTGAAAGAGATATTGAACTATTATATACCACCTTTGTTGTTGAGTATGAGATGCAAAAGTATTGTTTTTTCCTCGTTTGAACTCTTTTTTTTTTTTTTTTAATGAAAGCGTTGCAAGGGCTTTCATGGTTTCGTTCTGAAGTGGCAGCACCCATTCCTGGGATATAAAAGTAGCAGGTATGAAATATGAAGGTACCCTTAAGTTGTTCTCTGATCAAAGCTCTGCACATTGATCAAGTGCATTAGGAGAAAAGATCCATTTTTAGGAACGTTAATATGTTTAACTTGAACTAACTCTGATCTAAGGCTTGTGAATTACAAACTGGGTAAACTGTTTTTATAGAACTCTTAGTTCCTTTGGTTCTTCTGTGTTGGTAGAAAAATATAAAGAATAGCTGGAAACTAGAGACCGCTTGTCACACTTCAGTACAGGGAATAGATATTGTTTTTATTAAGGTTACAAACTCTACCTTCTATGTTGTAAATTTATTTACTTTTTGCAAACACTGATCGAAAAAACTAAGAAAAAATCCAGGTATAGCTTATTCACAAAAAAAAAAAAAGGAAAACTTTAAAAAATATGTGAAAAATATTAGCACTAAGCTCTATTTATATTTCAGATGTATCATCAGTGAGTACTTATTAACGGGCATTTCCTCCGTGCAATGGTTCTATGTAGGCTTTTTTCTGCCCAGGGTGATGCTGGTATCAATTTAGGAATGCCCAAATAGCTCAAGAGGGCATCTCTAATCTCTAAAGTTTATAACGTTATCACAGCTGTGGCCCCTCTTTCGGAGGAAGAAGAGCTGTGTGGCAAGGCATTCCCGGTGCGGGGCCACATTTGGAAGCCGTTACCTGTGTTTGATCTGAAGCTCTCTTTTAGGGGGCACGGTATGGGGTATCTATGGGTCTATGGTATCTATGGAGGAAACAGAGGTTTGATTAGGGTGATTCGCTGGATCTCTTTTCGCACTGAGGTTTGCTGGCAGGGTTTGCTGCTAGTTCGATCTCATTTGTTTTGGTAATTTGATCATTTGTTTTTGTAATTCATGGAAAAGTCACTAGATGGATGCTGCTATAGAACATATTTATAGATTTTTCAAATAACAGTGAGTCTTTAATAGATATCACAACTGCCAAAATCAATAGATTTTTTTTTTTTTTTTTTTTTTAGTGGGTGATTTCAAACCTCTGCAGCAAATGTTTACAAGATTTGATGACATAATTTCAGAATCATTATTGTCTTGTGTTTTCATTTTGGCTTGCAATCTTGTGTCTTTGAAATAAAGGCACTAACATATCGACAACTCTTCCCATCTTGATAGATAGAAGTTTCTTCACAAGATGTGACTGTCTGACTGGAGATGTCACAGGGAGCCAGTGTTCTTGAGGTGCTTTATGACTTATTTCTTTGATTATGTTGTTGCTTTTTGGGAACTGGTGATTCTGTCTCACCTGCAGTTTTAACTGAATTTTAACTGTTGCCAGCAAGACATTTGAGTAAAAATAAGAATTGGGTAGGGTAACATCATTCTGCCCAGCTTCTTTGTTCTAGAATATACCCTATTTCCTTACGATGCAAGATACTGTTCCTTACTTTAAATATTGGTGTTGTGTAGTGTGGGACGTGGGACATATGTGCAAAACGTTAAAAAGACTACAGAAAATCTATTTTCACTTCTTCTCCTATAATGTCCTTCTCAAGGTATGAGTGCCATTTTCCTATAGCTATGGTTTAGGAAGGGGATTATGTCATCACGTTCAATTTTACGAAAAGAAAGTATTCTGCCTTTGAGCAGAAAGTGTTCACTCAATTAAGTCTGCCTGCAGGTTTTGGGTACCTGACTTTGTATAGAGCTGTGTATTTGTGGCTTGGGAGCCAGTGTGACCACTTTCACTCTAACTGACTCCAATGCTGTGCTCTGGAGAAGAGTTGAAATACCTGTTCCAACAAAAAAGCAGTCCAGATGCGTTGGATTTACTTAGATTTGAACATAATTGTAATATTTTCACCTGACCCCCAGAAGTATTGGATCACCTTGATGAAATTCATCATAGTCAGATTTACAGACTATTTCCTGAATGTTCAGTTATTAGCCACAGCTATTTTCTTCAGCTTGGCAGAATATATGTTAATTTAGCCCACTCATAATGAGACACACGTAAGAACTTGTCACTCAAAGTGTAGGTCTGCAGAGGATTCTCCCTTCAGAGAACTTTGGTTGCAAGAGAAAATTCCCTTTGTGGCTGATAATAGTGATTCTTTTTAGCAGTAATGGATTGGGAAGGGGTAAAAACATGGTATTCAGGATATCCCAATACACTACAGTACAAATTAAATGTATCACAAATGTATGAGTTCAGGATGTATTTAAATAGATAGTACCAAGGACATGAACATACCAGTGTCTTAAAGCTGAAAGCAGCCTAAGACTGGCAGAATCCTAAATAATGAGATTTCATAGAAAATTTTTGCTCCTGCCTGCACCACATCATGACTTTCATTTCCCACTAATTCATCCACACATTTGGTTAAGTAACTAAAAATGTATTCTGAATATTTTTATAACAATATTTTTCTGTTTAAAAGAAAAGACACTGCCAGACACCACCATCTGTTGTGTAGACCTACAGAATATGCATCTGATGTCTGTGAGTTGCTGTCTTTTATATCCTCTTATATAATTAGAGATTTCAGCCCTTAGTGATGCCTCCCTCTCCACCTAAAGAAGACCAAGTGTAAGTTTACCCAAAGTGTATTAATCATTTTCCTGCTACTCACTGATAAGAGCAGTGCTCTGTACGGTTAAAAGCTATTAAATGTGTCTATTCAGAGGATGTTTAAAATCCTCTGCTGAGTACTTGGCTAAAATCCAAAATTATTACCATAATACCTTCTGAAATGAGACAGAAAACATAATGTATTACAATTGATAAGTGCATCATTTGTACTGTAGATTTACTTTATTTTGGAAATATATTTAAATGTTTTATTTGTCTTTTACACACCACAGATTAAATTTTTAGTATATTTTTGGCTAACAATATTATATGTAGCAAAAGAAATATGTATAATGCAAAGATATGTTACATTTAGATCAACAGAGCACTACATTTGAAGAGGTTTAGAAGCTGCTCTGTGGATTCGTTCTAATTACGGCTCTGTAACTGGACTACAATAATCGGACATAACCTAATGTAAAACAATTTCTGTGCTTTCAGAAATGACTATGGGTTTCAGTCATTCCAGCTTTTCCCTGTTGCTCCCCCTTCACCACTTCCCATGTTGGTTCCTTGAGTCAGAATAAAAATCGAAGGTTGTAGGAACGCGTGTCCAAACTGGTTAATCCAAAAATTATGGTGCCTTTTAGAATTCTTAAAATTGTTCTCTCAGTATTTTGACCAAAAAAAAAAAAAAATTAAGAAAAAGACATTTTGTTCTCACATGTGACCTCTCTTTTGAACAAACACCATTGACTTTTTAAATTTGAAATTAATTTCAGTCTTCTTGTCATTAGTAACCAGAAGGTCTTTGGTGGGAGTCACAATAATTTGTTTATTTTTTAATCCCCATATAAAAAAAGACCTTTTCAATTATTTCTATTGAAATTATTTGTATTCCTATACATGGGACAGGAGGGGAGCAGCCTTGTTGAGATGGACCTGGGAGTCCTGGTGGACAAGAAGATGAACATGAGTCATCAGTGTGCTGCTGCAGCAATGGAGGCTGATTGGATCCTGGGCTGCATCTGCAGGAGCATTGCTGGCAGAGATAGAAACATGATCATCCCACTCTTTTCAGTCTTTTCACCCTGGAGAAGAGAAGACACAGAATTCCTGGTGGATTTGAGCAGCCTGGTCTAGTGGGAGGTGTCCCTGCCCGTGGCAGGGGGGTTGGAACCAGATGACCTTTAAGGTCACTTCCAACCCAAACCATTCTGTGATTCTATGAATTCCAGTACACAAAGTGTGGCTACCAAGAGGACCAAGGCACTCTCTTCACAAAGAGCCACATGGAGAAGACAAGGGGCCGTGGGTACAAGTTGGAGAGGGGAGGTGTCATCTCGATGTAAAAAAAAATTTTTGTGGTGAGAACAGTCACTGGAATAACCTCCCCCACGGTAGAGTCCCTATCACTGGAGGTTTTCAAGATGCGATTGATCAGAGTGCTGGATAATCTCATCTATGCTCCCTTTCCCATGAAAGGTTGGACCAGATGATCTTTCAAGGCCCCTTCCACCCTGGACCATTCTATGATTCTATGTTCTGTGAAACAGTAATTGTCTAATTTCAAATACATAAGACAGACCAAAGCATGAGATAAAATACACCAAGTCTGCCCTATCCAACTGAATGCCTTAATTGCTGTGCCAGAGTTACGGGCTGTTCTCCTTTGGGTTCATGACTGCTGCTCTCTGCATGCACAATAGCACAGGTTCAACAGCAAGTACCTACAAAGCTTTTACTCAAAATACCCCAAACTAAGATTGCTAGAACTACTCCACGGCACGGGATGTGACTTCAAGGTGCATTACACTACAAACACTGTAGGATGTAGCCCTCCTGCTTCTGAGGAAGTGTCCTTACATTTATGTTCAATGCCCTGTTGCTAGAAAGTGTTGCTGGAAAAGTGTTTGTAAATCCTGTCTGGAAGTGTAGCACTTCTGATCCCGCACCCATTGTAACTTCCACCCCTAGAGCTGGATGATAACAAGCATCCAGATGCTTGTAGTTGGAAAGGCTAACTCCTGCTGTTACTTACAGGCTTAGCTACCTGCATCTCCAATCAGGTTGCTTCTGTCTACATGTGGGATTTTAGGCGCAGGTAATGTGACTTTTTTTGGTCCAGAATGGAAGTACGAATTGTTTACAGGCAACTGCTGGTCTGGTAAATTGGGATTTTCCATCTAGATGATCTGAATATCACCAAAACTTACTGTTAAGTGTCTTCTCTCCCAGAATACAACAAAAAATGAGATTTATTTTAACCACTGTTCTTCTTTTTTGACAACTTACCATTATATAATTACCACCTGTTTTGGAACAGAAGCTATTCAGGAGAATGCTTACGTGTTCAGAGGAGAATTGTTCTGTTAATGGAAATGCATCATGAGTGTGTTGGTGATCTTAGGAATTTTAGAGCTCTTTTTTATTAAAATAATATTTTGGGGCCAAATATGATCAGACAGTGTCCTTTAAAGTAATCTTACGTCTCTCATGGAAATTTCTGGAATCAAACTGAAATAATCTGCTTGGATAAGGAAGATCTGTTCAGTGCTTAATTGCCCTTGAGATTATACTTTCTGAACTTCAAAGGTTTGAACTAATGATGTTCCTTTACTTAAAGCATTCTTTCTTTTGCCCAAGTCTAAAATTCCTACTGAAATTAGGATCTAAAGGCCTAAATGTAGTTGGCAAAAGAAGATATTTGTAAAACACACGATCAGTATTGATTCTAGCTAAAAAGTCATATTTCATTTCCCTATTGGTTACATTTTGACCTTTGTTAAGCTGTCATATAAATTACATTTGTCTTTATAATACCACTGCTAACCACAGTGCAGATTTTGTGGTTGGATAATTGTGTTATATATTGGTCTACGTCTGAATTAACTCTCACCTTGGGAAAGATAAAATCTGCAATATCCAAGTTTGGTTAAATTCTGATTCTCCATTTCAAAGTTCTGACTATATAAAAGCAAATCAGCTGCTTCTGAATGAACATGGAACATCCTACTGGTATTTTAAGTAGCTTTCTTTGGTCTGCCTTCAGACTTACGTGTAATAGATCTTTTGATTAAGATTGACACCTATAGTAAAAAAGACTTGAGTTGAAAGCTTGAATGGTGATTATTGCTAACTTATCTTCTAGGAAGATCTCCTACTCAAGGGTTACAGAAATAAGAAATTGCACAATGGCCAGATGTCACATTAGCATATGCAAATCCATCCTACTCATGCAAAGCTATTCACCGTGAGTGTGACTAGCTGCAGCAGACTTGCTAAGACTGTCAAAAACAACCACTGTTGATGGTGTTGGAACAGGAGTAAACGGTTAAAAGGAAAACAGAGCCACAAGAAATCCCAGGTCTATAATGATAAAGCACACCACTCAAGGAGAAAAATCGATCTGTAGCATCAGGGTGCTGATCCCATGAACTAAGTGATGTTCGTAAGGACCAGTGCGGTAGACGGTACAGATAGGCAAGGTGTCAGGTCGGCTTGGCCGTGTGACCTGGACTCAGCTGGCAGCCCCTTACAGCTGCGACACTTCAAGCCACCTTTTACACTCCCTGTGCCATTGGAAGTGGCTTCCTGACGACGATATTAACACTATCCTTGCACCACTGCCCTACTTCTCTGATTTTGCGCAGCTTACAGCACGGTGGAAGAGGGATGCGCCGCAGTCCTGTCTCCTGCCGGTCTCTGCTTGGCCACCCCGCTGAAGCTGGTCAAGCTGTGTAAGCTCTCCATGACCTCTTCCCGCAACTTTCTTCTCCCGAAAAGAAAACCTCTCTCCTTTTGTTTCCTGTCTATCATTTTCCAGCCTCTCCTATGAGAAGGGTGGCAGGCAGTCACTGCAATCTGTATTTTGGGTGTTTACAATTAGATGGGGAAACTAAGATTTCACAGCCAAATAATTAAATACCATGTTAATGAATTCTGTTAGTCATATTACACTGAATCATATTAAAGTGCTTAACCATGTGCTTGAAGGAAAGAAATATTTAAAGTGAGTTCTGAAAATATTCTGAATACTAATTAAGTTGTTCAGAAATCCTACTTCAGTGTTGGTTTGAAGATATTAAGAAGCAATGCTAATGTTAAATACTACCCTATTTGTCAATTTAGGGGAAATTTACAAAGTGGGATCTCCAAAGATGTATCCACAAGGCTCTGCCGAACTCAGGGTATAATGTCGGTGAATCTCGTGTGCATTCGTGGACCTTGAAGCAAATTAGTGTCCAGTTCATCTATTCAGATACCCCAAAGGAATCTAACCCACACCTTTCACCGCAGGTGTCGGCCAGGTTTCTGCCGCTGCCCTCTCTTTGACACCGGAACATTCTCGTAATTGGGGAAACCCCGACTTTAATGACAGCACCTGCGGAGAAGGACAAACCAGCTGTTTTGAGGGCCTCTAGATAATGTTTAAGAAAGAGGAATATTCATGTTCAATCCCTCAGGTGCTTTTAGCATGGCGTTTCTTTGCGTTTTTTGGTTTTGAGGTTTTTTTTCTTTCTTTTTTTTATTTCTGTCGGAATTGTACACCTGAAGTGATTACAGAATCATGTTTTCTTTTTGTGGAAAGCCTTCTTTTATTTCTATGGCAGACTAACGCTTTTATCCCCTCCTCCCCTCTCCCTGCCAGCGGTGCAGTAAGAGTGGTACAATAACATGCAACACAACTAAGAAACAGGTCCTTGACCATTTTTTGTCCTCTTCCATTTCTCTTTTCATCACTCATGGTGCAAACAGGACAAGAAGCTTACACACAGCAGTGCTGACCTGGTGAAGAGATGCACATGGCAGATGCGCAGGAGCAGAATCCTATAGACAGAACACGGGAGGTCATGAAATTCTGTATTGGTACACGTGGATCAAGATGCTCTGTGTAAGAAATGTATTTCACACTGGGTTAAAGGAGGTAGTATTTAAACAGAAGCTGAAACAAAGGTAATACCTACTTACTATTGTCAGACTATTATACCTGATCTTTTTAAAATGTCAGTAATGATATTTTCTTGTGACAAAGTGCTGTAGTGACCTGAAGAGTCTTTGGATCCTTGCCTCTTATACCTTAGGGTAACTTTTCACACATCAGAGGTTTCCAACAAGAAAAAAAAAAAAAAGTAGAAGAATTGCTGAAAGGATTCATTTTATTTGTGGAACAGAAAGGGCACTGTCCTGTGCTTTGTTGTGTTTATACAAAGTTTGTCCAAAATACTTGTGCTTTTATTTTTTATTTTGTAACAAGATAAACAGGCAAACATAGAGCTCTTTTTCAAGAACCCCAGGCAGATAAAACCACAATGATTATCACAAATGCTCCAACCTATGAAACAAAGAATGTCTAAAGGAAAAGTGAGAGCTGAATCAGTCTGAGTACCAAATCTTTTCAGCTCCACCAAGCCATTTTTCAGTATGGGCTAAAGTACTACGGCTTTGTCACAGGGATTTGCTTTCAATCTCAGCAACTGGTTATTTTTATTTGATAGTATTTTGGATAAGTATATTATCCCTTCTTGAAAATTAAGTCTTATCAGTTATGAAACTTGCTCTGATGGCTGATCAGGTGTTGAGATGGGGATTTTTAGGGTAAGGCGAGTGATCATGTAGCTGTGAAATAGAAATCCAGTAATTTGTATTATGTGGCTGCTATGCAAGAAGAATAGTCTCTCACAACAGCTAATGGTCTATGTGAATGTACAGCTTTTATAGCTTGGTCCACATATTTTACATGTAGTTGGAGTTAAGGTAGTTGATAAACCAATTATTTTTCAGCAAATAATGCCCTTTTAGGTTTTTGTTTTGTTTTGTTTTGTTTTGTTTTTTTTTAATATTAGGTCCCATTTCGAGCTTTGGACGATATTTTCTAACAACTGTGATGGAACCTCCTCTGACATTACCACAAACATAAAGGAAAATATTTGGGTTTTTTGTAAGTGATTGCTAGAGTATTTAGAAATGGATTAATTACTTCTCCCTCTTAAACAAAGGCAAAAAAAAAAAAAATCCACAGTAGCAACGGTACCTGTAAATTTTATGTCTCTCAGCTGTAGAACTTGTGCTCTATCATAATACAAATATTGCTTTGAAGATTTTATTATTAATATACTATTAGAGTCAATGAAACCAGAGTATTTCATGTAGATGAAAATTCCATGAAATAGAGAGTGCTTGAGGGCTGATAGCCAGAGGAAGTTACGTGGTCATGCTTTATATAAGGCTTTTAATAAGGGTGTACAAAATCGTCACGGGACTGTTGGAGAAACTGCAGTGCCAAGGAGTTATGGAGCTCTATATCCATGATACACCATGAAACAGGTGGTAGAAGAAAAGGACTGAAAAGTAATTACTTCTCATGTTTGTTTAGGAGAAATCCCCTGTGCTAAAATAGGGGTCCCCTCCTCCCCTTCCTCTTCCTCCTTCAGGTGTGTTTAAGGATGCTGGTAAGGATATGTTTGGTGGATGTTGAACTGTGCTCTACCCACTCCAAATTTGTGGTGTAGCTGCAAAAAAAAAAAAAAAAAAAAAAGTGTTTGCCATTATGAATCAAATTTATATTCCTACAGTAATTTATCTCTAGACACTTATCCAGGAATCCCATGCCATTCCTCTTTTTTCAAAATCATTTGATACCTGTCCTCCATCAGAAGAAGTACTTACGAAAAAAGAGCGTGCAGTTTCTTTTCTAAAGGTGTAGTGTTCTATGGTAAACATATTCGCTTATCTGACCAGGCGATACGAATTTTTAAAATCTTATCTTATGATAATTTCCCTAGAGATCAAGTAAGAATTAAGAAGCTGTTGCTACACACACACACACGCACGTTTGCCTACACATAGAGAAAGAGAGAAAGAAAAGGAGAGAAGTGGGGAGCGAGAGAGAAAGGAAGCAATGAAGGAAGGAAGGAAAACGTCTTGCCAATTTTTGGTTGCTCTTGCCTGAGGGAATACTTTGTATTAATGCAGATGTATTAATAGAGAATTGTAAATAATTCTTGTAAGTAATAATTGTAAATTATGTAAATGTAAAAATGTAAAATGTAAAAAAAAATGTAAAAAAAAAAATGTAAAAAAAAAAAAAATGTAAATAAATGTAAATAATTTTTTTTTAAATTCAGATTATGAATTTTTAATATCTTAAATATTTTCCTGTCCAGTTGCAAGCTTGGGCTTACTTCATACCTCCTGGCCCTAATTTTCTACAGCTGCTATGTGAGGTTACTGACAGGATCATATCCCTAAAAATAACTCCAAAGATGGATAAAAAATTGGAATTACTTTTTTTTTTTAATATTCAACATGTAATTTGAAAATGTGATTGATTAGATGTACCGGCACATTGTTGACATCTCTTACTATTTTACACACGACTAGAAAACTAGTTTTTCTTTATTGTTATAATACACAGAAGGCTGCTTAGTGAGACATACTAAATGCTTTTTTTGTTTTCTTAATTTTTATTTTGAGGAGTTCTGTGGTTTTGTTTTTTCTTAGCGGGATCTTTGGATTAAGACCACAATTGTACCATATCATAAACGTAACACATTTCTACACCGAGTTTGGTTGGCATGATCCTTTTCTGTCAACGAGCCTAAATAATATCATTTAAGTTTTTTAAAGACCATGTAGGGCATATAAATGATATAAAATATTATTTATATTATAATAGTTATTTTATATTATTTATATTATAATATTTATAATATATTTTTATATAATTTATATTTATATATAATTTATATTTGTATATATTATTTATATATATTTATATATTTAATATATTACTATTTATATTATAATATTTATAATATTATATTATTTATATATAAATCTAAATAATACAAAAAACGTTTCCAATTGCCTTGATATTGTTTACAAATTAGTAATTCATTTCCTTTTATGGTTTGACTGAAATTTGTCACGTTCCTTTTAAATTTCTTTTAGCACCCCTTAGAAAATGATGGGCTTAATCCACAGGAAGGGCCAACTAGTGAACTGGGCTCTAAATGTGGCTTTAGACACTTTTGTCTCTGACTTACATTGCCTTTACCTTTCCTCAGCAATCACCCTACCATGGAAGGAATGCAGTTTTGTCCCAGTAAATTCCCAGGGAGCCTAAGCAGAAACTCTCGTGCATCTATATACAAGACTAGACAGGCACTAAACTCATTTCTTAGACTTAAAGGAATGACCTACATCATTTTTAGGGCATTCATTTGAAAGGCGTTCAAAGAATATGCCTTCTAGATGAGTCATTATACAAAAGTGGCGGAGAAGGTAAGCTCACCTTCTTCATTTTTACTCACTAGCTCCAAGGTGCTGCTGCCTGAGGGACCTCGAGTCACAGAATAAAAGAGAACAGTTTGGAAAGAAAGGATTCCTGTTTGCAAAGCCCTTCTGTATGCCCTATAGCTGGTGAGTCAGGGAGTCTTCTGAGGGAAGGATGGGAGAGAAAGTGCCTTTACGCAAGGGTTTGGGTATAGGTCTCTGTGCACCAGCTACGCCAATCATTAAGGGTCAGATAGAGCTGGTGTAGGGCAGAGGAGTCTTCCTATACTTTATGGGGAGGAGTTGTCTCCAGTGCTGAGATATAGGTATGTAGATACGTAGTGCAACATCAACAAAATTTCAAGATCTTCCATGCCAGGACTGTGCTCTTGGATGGGGCTCAACATTACTCAACACTTCCATCCCTCTCTAGGTGGGAGGGCAACTCCTTGAAAGTGATGCTTGGAATTACTTTTAACTTGCTATTTCATTCTTACCTGCACGCCATTGCTTTAACACCCATCCAGTTTTGCCCATACAGCTGTTTTCAGGTCACAGTGTAGTGCTAAGCCCCCGGTCACGCTAGAAGGTGGTTTACAATATCTTTGCACCCTAGGCAGACCCCCGAGTCGTCATCTTGTGCAAGTGACTTTAATGATTGCTAAAGTACCTGTTTGGCCACACTGCAAACTTTTTACCGAGCCAACTTATGCTCCTAAATGGATGTTCTTAATAAGTGGTTCACCGTGTTGTATTTTTGTGGTAGTAGTTGTTAAGTTACATGTCAGAACTGCTGAGAAGTTTCAAAGGTGAATGGTATTTTCTTGCGTTCCTGCAAAGAACTTGAAGTACGGGTTTAAAATTTCTCAGTGGTTCAAACCTGAATATGGTAATAGCAGAGGGTTCAGTTTAATGGAAAGAAATAGTTATCGTCTGGAGAGTTATGTGGATATTCCTTTAAGCTACTCGTTGGATTTGGCTATCTTAATTAGATTCTTTTCTTAAAAAAAACAACAAAACCAAACCAAAACAAAACCAAACCCAAAACAAAATAGCCACCCTTGTATGTATTTTTGCTTATGTCCTAAATATTTTCAACTAAAGAACCTATAGCTGAACAATGCTGACAGTTCCTGCCAGTAAGTGTCGAGGACAGTTTCTGCGGTGAAGTAATGGAATTGGTAATTCAAAGCAGGTTATGTATTCTTACAGGACTGGTTAAACCAAATGCAGTGCTTCAATGGGAGTTGTGTTTGCTCAAAGCATACATGTGACAGCTATAGCAAGTCCTTTTCAGTCATATTTGCCTTTTTTTTCCCCCTCTTTCTTTCTCTTTGTCCTCCCCTGTCCATATAGACGCCAGCTTCCCAGCCCACATTTGTTCCAAGTTACGCTGTATACCACCACAACAGCATCCACAGGTGGTGTGGTTGTTCTCCTGTACAGATATTTTTTGCCTTTTCCCTTGCACCTGATTGTCTGCGTCGGTTGAGTCAGTTGCTTGCTATGGTGAGGCTGATAGCTCAGTGGCTGCATAAAGTCAAACCTGCTATTCGCTGCGTGTAAAAATAACCCCAAACTCACCAAATGCCGTTGTTTTCTGCGGAAACCTTGTAATTCCTGGGAATCATTTGGGCAGCAGTGTCCCGTCCCTTCCTCCACGTGCCCGCTTGTTTTCTGATGATCAGGCAGGTCTGACAGAATGGGTTTCTCCAGCGCCACAGAAAACCAACGCTTGTTTTTGCAGTCACACAGTCAGGGACCATGGTAGTACTGTGAGCTCGTACTGATGCAATTTAATGAAGAGTCTGGAATGGGTTTGTTTCGACAGATTTTAGGGTGGTTTAAAATTTTAGCTGTCTCTGATGTTGCTGCCAGTAGCAAGGACAATTGCAGTTCCATTTCCGTTAAAGAAAAATTAAGATATATCCTTGGTTTGTGCTTTAAGTTCATTTTGAGAATGAGGACCGAAAAATTCAAAGGGAAGCTACTACAGGATGTCTTTGCATAAAATTCAGCAGAAATTACAAGGGTTCAGTTAACACAGCCAACAAAGCAGTCACAGCAATGGTGGTTTCCATGAAAGGACTTCTTAATGCTTGTTGTTCCATCTTGTGTCTCTCTCTCTAGTGCTTCAGAAAAATGTGTGAAAATGCATTTAGTATTGCAAAAAAACCACATTACGGCAACATTAACTCTGATGTTCATAAGCTCTCACAGAAATTTCTCTTGCTTTTTGTGCATTGATTTAGTCTTTCATTAGAGGAGACTTTGTTCTGTTGAACAAAGGTGCTTTGCTGTGTGAAATGAAGTGATTAAGGAACATTCTTTAATCAACTGAGGTGCACAAAAAAGATCATCATTATCAATAAGGAGGATGTTACCTTACAACATTTATGACACGTTTTCTGATGTCCAGTAGGAAACATACCTTAGGCCCGTGCTGCTGTTACAGTGGTATTTAGTGGATTATGCTTTTTTGTAAAGTAAGCAAGTTTTTAATTCACTGCATATGTCATTTAAGAATACATTTCCTACAAGCAATAAAATGCTTAAAATGATACAAATTGGTAGAATCTGCTTAGGTTCAGCAACATTTTTAGGTGAATAAATAAGTGAAATCCGTTATACAGAGATAAAACAAGCAAACGACTGTTTTTTCTAGTCTATTCAAATCAGGCAGCAAGATGGGAGTAACACAAATTATTCATGTGCAATTTCTATTTACCTACATTGCTACCTTGTAGTAGCAATTCTCTTTGACTTTAGAAGCTTTCAAAGATTATATGCTGAAAAAGGTTCTGTATGTGGAATTTAGGGAATGCCCAATGAGCAAACGCCTCATAAGCATAAGTATCTCTTCCAAATGGTGCATGGAGCTGCTAGAAAAAGATGAGCATTCTTCCACTCCGAAATAAGAGGAGTCTGGATGCGCAGCCAAATTCCATTGCAATCCTATTATCTGCGACATGCATGGCGCTTGACTTTGCATGAATTGTTTACAAAGATAGGCTGGGTAACCGCACACGCAGACTTGAAGTCACTTGTACAATTGCTTTTAATACTTACATGCTGCTGTTTTGTTGGTATTGCATGCACATATGTGCTCTTTATATTTGCTACCTAAGGGGCCAGACTCTGACACCTTGTGCAAGTCGAAAGACGAGAACTATTTGCAGCGTGAGGTGCTAATTGCTTATTTTGTTAACTTTGCTGGAAATATGAGTGACAGAATCTGAAAGAAGGTTCTGATTCAGGAAAAAATTTGCATATATTTCATTTTAAGCATGTGTTAAATCCTATTCACTTTAATTAGAATATCTACACACTAAAAATAAAGTGTATGTTTAAGTTGCTTGTTATATTGGGTCCTACATAACTGTTTCTCCATTTATTTTGCAAGTCACATCAATTCTTATTGTTCAGTACCAGTTCTTTGACACTTTGCTAGCTATTCTATAATTCAAAAACTTATCTTCTTTGGAATATAATGTAACACATTTTAGAGATTGTTTTGTTTATAAAACTACCATACACTCTAATTAAAAAAGTAGATAAAATAAATTTCTCTTATCCCATGGTCTACTGGAAGAATCTCTAGGTGATGGCAACGCAGCAATATCTGCAGTCTAAAAATTGCTTCTTTTTATTATTTTTTTTTTTCCTGAAGGAATTTTATTGAAAAGAGTTTGTTTGCTATTGTGCTCAGGGGTGTGGCTGATTTTTTTTGGCTCTGCTTCCCGTAAGCTGCTCTGCCCGTAACAAACAGTCTAGTGAGAGCAATGGCACGACATCGTCTGCGTTCTCCGTGCACTTGGCAGAGGTTTTTTCATTTTGTACGTTATTGGCTGTGCTGTGAGATAGCACAACAGAGCCCTTTGTTCGGCTCTCAGCTGAGCTGTTTATACGAAGTGACTCTGCTAAGTACCCCTTCCTCCGCTGGTGTTACTCCACAAGGTAGCCCGCCCCAAAAACGTGGAAAATACGGATGCTATTCAGCCCCGGGTGTTTTGCAGCTGAAGATGTCACAAAGCTCACGTTACATGCTATTTTCAGTCAAAATAAAAGATTCAGCCCACAATTTTCTAAATAACGGAGACATAATTTTATTTTCCTAACAGTGGGAAGCAGGACCTCCCAGGGAATTCCTGAGGAATCTTGATGCCTTTGCAGTCGCTGCTGGAAGAAAAGGGATGAAGCGTGTGCTTGAATCGCAGTTTACAAAAGCCTGTTGTTAAACCTGGGCACCAGTTAAACCAGTGTCCACTGCTTTCTTGAACTTGTCCAGGACTTTCTTGAATGGTCCATATTTTCTGTGCTCCTAGGTGGTGCGTGGAGTTTGTGCGTCCCTCTTCATTTGTGCCGTGTGAATCCCTCCTCCAACACATCCTGCTGCAGCGTGAGGGATCCTTTTCTGCCTGCAGATATTTCCATATGCTTTACGATAATGCTGTACTTTAGCAGCTTACCAAGAAGTATGCTTGAGAATCAATAAAAAAAAATAAAAAATAGAAAAAAAGAAAAAAAAAAAAGAAGCTGAAATGAGAAAGTTAATGGTGGCAGCCAATTCTTCCACTTCCACTCATTTAAGGACACAGGTTGATTATAATTTTCTTTTGCATTGCTGCTATTTACAGCATTGCTATTCTACATCTGACAGAAATCTTTCAACGAAGCATCGTGTAGCTATGCTGCTGGGCACAGGCCTTGCTTTCTTTAAAAGTTTTAGATATCTACAATATCCTGGTTTCGTCAGGCTGTCTCACGATTAAGGAAACAAACACCTGTTTGACAATTCAGCTACTTACTGAATTATCATCTCAGACTTTCCGCACATCTTTATTAGAAATATACTTAAATTGAGCGATGAAGCTTGTGCAAATAGCATCTCAAATGACTGACTGATCTCCCTTTCCCTCACACTCCTCCTTACGATGGGCGTTGCTGCTTCAGGATGTCTAAAAAAGCCCAAAGCCAGGCACAGGGACTGAGATTTGGAAGTCTGAAGTATGTTTTTGGATAATCACGGGACAGAATTAGGATAATTTGAACCCATGCAGATGTGATGCATGTGATGCGCTGACATTTAAGAGAGTTAGTTGTGTGAATTGCTTTAGATAGACCCGTCTGAAGATCCTATCTCAGTTAGTTCACAGCACGCTTCTTGTGTGTTTGGGGAAGTCATTTTTGAACAAAATCATAATATTCTATACTTGATATGAAAGAAGGGCATTTGAGGTAATTGGAAAAAAAAAAAAAGGATTAAAAAGTTTCCTGACAAACTGAAAGTACTTTTAACTTCTATTCAAACACATGTGTTTTTCTAGTACCATTCCCCTTTTAGATTGACCTTCTCCCTTCTGTTAATTTCTTGCTGCCAGGCGTATACATTTTAATAACGTATTTCCATTCCTTGACTATGAGGCACTAAATAAGTACAAAAGAGTTAATACATTTGTAGTCTAATTAAGCTTTTCCTAGCTCTGCATGCCTCGATGATAATTTTCTTAAAATAAGCTTGCTTGCTGTTTGAGTTTATGCAAAGTCCCTGTCCTTGGCATTTAGAAATGAACCTTACTTTCACTGTCACAAAACTAGGATAAAAATCTATTGCTGCAGCTGAAGTGGCGATAACTGTGTGCGTCCGAGGCAGTAGAAGAGACGATGGTGGATAGTTTACGTAGTGAGGCAGTGTGCAACAGGTGATCGTATTCATTCATCAAAAGTTTACTGTAAGCATTAACCGGTGGAACACAAGAACCTGTGGAGCGGACAAAGATTAATTATACCTGTGCTCATACAGTAATGTTTGTGTTCCAAACAAATTATATTTGCTTCTGTTTAAATGATGCATAAATCTGATACGTGCAGATGAACGTGTGTTCAGGATGAGTGAGCACACTTGTTTGAATGTCATATTTATCCCTGTATTTTGTCAGAAAATTAACTTCTTTGGAGTTTGCGCTTGAGCTGAGCATATGGTTGTTGATCTCTGGAGATGACAGCCTATCTGAGCAATAGCTCCTTATGGCTCGAGCTCTCCTCTGCTGGCAGATGCTTTGGGCTTTTCTACAATTAAGTGGAGATCATCACTGTTTTCTTTGAGCACTGCTGTGCCTTGTACTCTGAAGTGTTTTGTTAATCACTGTCTGCCTTCGACAGAAGCTGCCAAAGCTCTCATTAAGTTTGAATTTTGAGATGTCATGCTCGAATGATGGAATTTCATCCCTTTTCTGCATGAATGGAATTGGCTATGGAAAGGTGCCAACAAAAAATCATGACACTGAAGTATATTTGCTTTGCGTTTCACCACTGAAACAAAAGAGAGGGAGGAGGGGAAAAGAAAACTTTCTTGCTGTTTGCTTCAGATCCAGAGCGAAGACCGTCTTGTGTGGTTTCCTGGAAGATAATAATCGTAAGGTCTTCACCTTATCGTCTGTAGGGCTTATGTTGTTACTTTCTATGAACAATCTGTCACTGTCTTGTTCGCACTGTGAACTTTAAACCACCTTCCCAAAAAATCTTTTGATGAATGCTACTTACTGTGGCGCTGGCAAGTGTAGTTAGAGATGCCCAGTGAGAATAAAGAAATAAATAAATTAATTTAAAAAATCAACGTTTAGTTTGAGGCAGGAGCTCCAGTGATGACATTATGATGAACTATAACAGGAGCACAAACTAATGTTACTTTTGCCCTTCAAGAAGAATTGCTTGCACATGTGCAATCAGAAAACAAAATGCATCTGTTGGTTGTTTAATGATTTGCAGCGGGAAGCTAAGCGTTGTGGGAAATATGGTATGAAAAGACATTGCCCATTTCTTTTGGTGTATTTAAATGTTTCAGCTGTATTAGTAAAACTAAGCTTGGAAGAAAATGTTGGACTAATTAGCTGCAGTGCCTAATAATTTCTGTCATATTCTGTATAGCAGTTTATGAAGGCAAAATGCATTGGCTCCATGCAAAGAAAAAGGCTCTCTGCTGGTGAGATGATGTTTTCTGTCCTGTTGACAATAAAATTTATAAATATGTTGTTCAGCCCATGAACGTAATGTCACTTGTATGTTCTCGCTTTGTCTCTGTTGTTTTCTATTAAATTCTGGATGTATGAATACCTGCCAGTTTTGGAGAAAGAAAGGATTCCCAGTGGGTAACGTGTCTCACAAACCTGAACCCAAACCAAGTAGGAAAAAAAGCCAAGGTTATCCGTGCCCTTCTGAAGCGACAGTTCTTAACAAAGTGCAGCGTCTGTTTATTTCAGCTGCTATAAAACACAAAGCTCCAATCAGATTCCTATGGGATGGTACTTACAAAAAACAAAAACAAAACAACAAAAAACCCCCCCAAAACTTATACAAAATAATTGATCTTGTACAAAAAAGCTGAATCCACCTGTGTACATAACTAGGACAAGGAACAACATATTTTGTATTTCATGTCAGACTTTGTGTGCAAATGGCAACACCTTCCCACTTAAACTTGACATTTTTGAAGTTTTCATGCTTTTGCAGAATATAGTCAAAAAGCATATTTACTGATATACGATTTCTATTCCACAATGTTTTTCCTGGATACATACCTTCATCTTATTTCTTGATTCTTCTTGCACATCTACTAATCTAGCAAAACTATCTGGTGCCTAACAGATATGAATCTAGTGGGAGGTGTCCCTGCCCAGGGCAGGGGGGTTGGAACTAGATGATCTTGCAGGTCCCTTCCAACCCAAACCATTCTATGATTCTATGAGTCACAGAATGGTTGAGGCTGGCAAGGACCCCTGGAGACCCCGGCGTCCAGCCCTCCTGCTCAAGGTAGAGTCAACTACAGCAGGTTGCCCAGGACCGTGTCCAGTCAGGTTTTGATTACCTCCTAGTCTGGAGATTCCACAAGCTCTCTGGGGCTTGTTTGACTACCCTTTCAGTAGAAAAAGGTTTTTCTTATGTTCGATGGAATTTATTATGTTTCAGCTTATATCTGTTGCCTCTTTTCCTGTCACTGAACATCACTGAGGAGACCCTGGCCCTGTCTTCTCTACTCCACCAGGTATTTGTGAACACTGGTAAGACCCACCTGAGCATTCTTTCTCCTAGGCTGAACAGTTCCAGCTCTCTCAGTCTCTCCTCATATGAAAGGTGCTCCAGTGACTCAATCACCTTTGTGACTCTTTTCTGAATTTTCTCCAGTATTTCCCATGTCTTTCTAGTACTGGGAAGCCCAGAACTGGACGGAGTGTTCCAGGTGTGTCTCACCAGTGCTGACCAGAGGGGAAGGATCACCTCCCTCAACCTGTTGGTAACTCTTTGCCTAACAGAACACAGGAGGCTATTGGCCCTCGCTGTGAAGGCTTACTGCTGGCTCATGGTCAATTTGTTGTCCATACTGACCCTCAGCTCCTTCTCTGTCAAGCTGCTTTCCAGCTGGTCAGTGCCCAGCCTGTATGAGTGCTTTGTGTTATTCCTCCTCACATGCAGGGCTTCACATTTTCCTTTGTTAAAATTCACAAGCTGTACTTTTTGCTGCTGATCACAACATTTTAAGCTCATCAATTCAACCAGCTGTCAGTCCACCTCACTGCCCATTTATCTAGTCTATACTTCATGAGTTTGTCTATGAAGATGCTATAACAGACAAGTTGATAGCCTTGCTAAAGTCAAGATAGGCAACATCCTCTCATCTCCATGCATCCACTAAGCCAGTCGTTTCCTTGGAGAAATCTCTCAGGCAAGTAAAGCATGATTTCCCCTTGATAAATCCATGTTAAATACTCTCAATCACCTTCACATCCTTAATATGTTTGGAAACGGCCTACAAGATGGCTGGGTCCCTCACCTTCACAGGAATCAAGATGAGACTGACCAGCGTTTAGTTCCCTTGATCTCCTGTCTTACCTATTTGAAGATAAGGTTAACTTTTATTTCCTTTCTTAGGAAGAAACTACCCCCTGTCGCCTAGATCCTTCAGAGATGATTAAGAGTGGCCTGACATTATCCAGCTTCCTCAGTGCTTGTGGGGGCAAAGAATCAAAGTACCATCTTTCTGGATTATCCAAGGAAAATGGAGAGAAAACTTCAATACACTTAAGACTTCACGTGGCTGCCCATATTGACTTGCAGAACATAATTAAGAGGCTAGATATGAGTTTATTGCTTTTGGAGAAAGTAGTCTTTCTAAAGATGCAAAGTTTTTCATGAAGATGGCCTTTTTGTTAAATTAATGAGTTGGAGAATCTGACCCTAAGCACTTGGTGCTGCAGAACTACTGAAAAAATAACCTTGTTGATATGAGGTTGGTTGCAGTGCACTGAGATACATAAAGGTCATCTTTGACAATCTCTTCAGATATATTTTGTGGTTATAAACAACAGACATTTATACAAGCAAAATCTAGTAACTTGAAATGGTCATGTTTAATTGTGTAATCGTGCTTTTAATCTCTAAAACACCTCGTTTTAGTAATTCCACAATTATTCTATGTAACTTTAAAAAAAATAAAGTGTTAACCTTATTTCTAAATGTTTGGCAGATAGATACGGAATTTGAGATTTTCAGCCTTTTTTATGGGAATCTATGAGTTACCTAAAATTCAAAGTGTGGGAAGATCAGACTTTTTCTTATTGCTGTTTCTTGTTTGTGCCCCAGAAGGTCTTGGGAGAAACATGTGTGATTACGAGTAGCTTCCCCAACATTTTTTTTCTCCCCTGGAGAACACTGGTCAGTTTTCAGTTGATTGCATCTAACAAGCTCTCAAGGAAAAATTTTATATAAAGGAGTCTTGTCTGATTCCATGCCTATGTTTTAGTCTTTTTATGAGTGATGGCAGGATGAAATTATGTTTGGATTCTCTGTGCTCGTATTTCCCTAAGTGTGCTTTCTTGCTCTCTGGAGGGTTGCTAGTTTGCGCACTTGCCTTTATGTTACTGTGTTTGTATGAGTAATTTCTGCATCTATATATTCTGTAAGTATATGGTGACAACTCTTCAATCCACTTTACCGATGTTTTTGACCCATATGTTATACCTGTTAGTGAAAAAGGGAAGTTGTCCAACTTTTGATTTTCTTGGGTTTACACTATTTTAGAATTAGTATGGCTTAAGACTGTACATTTTGGAAAATGGATTCATTTTGACTCTTATGATAATGGTAATAAACTTGGTGTAATACTGTTGCTGAGAGAATATTTTTGTTGTGTTAAGATTAGAACTAAAAATTTAGTATTAAGAATTCTTCCTATTTTTGAGAGCCAAAGGATATCACGTTAGATACAGAACTACATCGTTCATTGCAAGAGAATTCAGCTCAGTTTTAACTGAAAACAGCAAAGAAACAGGTCCTTTTAAGAAAGTTTTCTGTTGGGCAGAAAGAAATGTACAAACTATTGTGAAGGCAACAGAAATTTCAGTTATCGAAGGAGTCTTGCAAGACCTATTGCTGAATTAGAGATAGCAGAAGGAATAATGCAGTTGTTCAGCTAATTGATTTTATTAAAGCTGTATATGTAAAAATAACTAGCCTAAAGCCATTGAAATTTACCAGCTTGTACAAAATGAATTCCATAAATACCAACAGCATAATGAATCCTGCTGAGTTCAGTGAGAGTCTGTGTTTATAGATGTCTGTGAAATTTGGATTTGGCCCATGAAAAATAAAACACATCCTCAAAAGATCTAGGTAGCTCAGCTCCCAGGAGGTCTAAGCATTGTTTCTTTTTTCTCTATTAAAAATAAATACGGATATCTGTATTTACAGTTTCCCGTTGTAGAAGAAAGGTATGTAATGGCACACAGAAATATATCACTTGTCATTATGAAATGTTCTGGGTTTCTGGTTGATGGTCATCCTCTGCGTAAGAAATCAAGAATCTAGTTCATGGTAAATGGGTTAAGTAGTACAACTTCTGTCTGAGCGTTGACTAGATCTCTTCTCCCTTGACAGAGCTTTTCACTTGGGTAAGAGAATGGTACTAATACCATGTAGAAGTGGACTTGCTCAATTCTTTCACTCTTAGATGAAGACTCCTGTATGACATAAGTCATGTTGCAAGTACTGCCCAATTAATACGGCATAGCAAAAGAGACACTGTGCAAAACAATATTTTGAAATTAAACACATTGTTAGAAATGTTTAGAAATTCTATTAAAAAAATGTGAAATTAAACAAAATCATAAAGGAAGAAGACCAAATGGAGCTAATTTCAGAAGCTGTCTTATTAAGATAATAAACTTTAGGAATATGGAACAGAGTGTAAGAACATGGAACAGTGTAGCACTGCAGCGCACCAGCTGAACCATGATACCTGCTGATAAACCTACATGGTAAAAGAAATGGTATTTATGACGGCGTAAAAAACCTGCATACAGGCAGTTATCCTGGTGAAATTCCAGCCTGAAGTTACCCCACAGCAACTTCTTTGTGTGACCATTTGCATCATTTAGTTTCCCCACACAAACCTGCCTCTCTTTTTCAAGGGAATATATTTTTGAAACCTGGAAAGCTTTGTTTCCCCAAAGTCCTCCTTGTGAAAGCCATTCCATGAGCTACGCATTGTCCAGGAAAGTTGTCAGAGCCGGCATTTGAAGTGCTGTGTGACCATTTTTCTTTATGCAGTGCGTAGAACTTGTCTCAAAAGAGCATCCTGTTGGGAAACATATAATTTCTCAGATTCAAAGAGAATTCCAGTGTTCATGGTAAGCTAAGACGTTCTTAGACTTTATTCAGTGGTTCAGAAGTTTAACTGATACAAGCAATAATAAGAAGAAATATTAACATTTACAAACGTATACAATGTCCTTTAGAATACAGTCCCATTTTCTAGTTCATTTGTGTGTATCTCAGACAGGTGGCACTTAAGCTGTTTCCTAAAATATTAACTTAAGGTACTTGAGTATCTTCCAAGATGAAAATATTGCCCAAATGGAGACCTTATATTTTCATCTCAGATGTAAAAATGTCCACGAGGAGGTTTTTCTTTCGGAAATAAGATACTTCAGACATGAAAGTCTAGACCATCCCGTAAATACAGATTGATTACAGGTTTGCAGTAAATGCATAATGCAAAGGAACGTATGAGATACTCAAAACTCATGTAAATCAATTTTGTTTTATTGCCTTTAGAGCAGCATCACTAATTTTACTGGCAGGAAGCTTGCTCCGTTGCCTTGCAGATTTTTGGATAACCCCACAATGTCTTTCCGCAAAATAAAAATCTGTGTATCAGACCATGGTGCACAATCCTGCATCCCTATGTTCGATGCTGCTTAAAGAAAGTGTGTTCTCAAAAGTGCCAGCTCAACACTCTGAAATGCAAAAGCCAAGCTCAGTGTGAATAGTCAAAAACGCATATACATGCAAGGTGACAGGTCTGACACTATCTTTTGAAATCTGATGCTTTCAGGGTGTGTAAAATGGAAACGATTTTCCTCCATTTATTAGCACCATGTGGGAGAAGGAATAAAAAAAAAAACAAAAAAAAACCCCCCAAATATAAAATGCTGATCCAAAACATGAGAAGGGCTTGCAGCAGTTTTTGCCATGCGGCATACGTGTCTTTGAAGTGAGAGGCAGGCACGTCGCGCACCTTTCTTTGAACTGAGGTGTTGCAGAAGGTAGCAGTGACATGGCACAGCTTGGTGGCTTTCCACAGCTGAAGCTGCAGGTAGGTGACATGCCTCTTCCTCCACCGAGGTGTCGCACAGTTCTGCGCGTTCCCACTGTCTTTGTTTTTGGAGCACAGCCTCCGACAACACGCACAATTGACGAGCAGAGCCAGCGCAGAGATAATATATGTAATATGTGACATTAGGGTGTCCAAATCCGTGTCTCAGGCTTTCATATTGTGAGATAGGATGCTTTACCTCGAGCGGAGGAAAGCATTTTATTTATTTGTTCCAGGTGTTGTCTGTGCCATCTGTCGTTATCATATATGTCAAGAGATACGTCCTTTGCAAAATATGGTTCCTGCTTGAGGGAAGGGACATAACAAAATAACCAGGAAGCTTATTTTTGTAAATTGTCTTAATCAAACATTTTCCAGTTGAATACTCATTCATATATAGGTATCAACATAGTCCGTCTTAATTGTTTCTATTTATTAAAGGTCTATAGCATGTGTTTGCTACCCCTTTCCATAGATTTCCTTTAGTTGCATCGACTTAATTGTAGGAGAAAAGATATATAAAGGTGGTTTGGTCTTCAACAAGAGGAGGATAATCCTTTGCCTTTGGAAGTGGTAAAGGATTTCTAAGGAGAAAAATACACTTTAAGTGCTCGAAAGACTCTTAAGATTTTAATTAATTTTGTAGTTCTTATTTGGGTATTGTTTGAAACAGTTACCTTAGAGTAACTGCATTTATCTGATCTAATGTACAGTGATTAATACAGAGATAAGTATCAGCCTGGTGTAATGTATGGTTTACAGAAAAATATCACATTAATAATGGTTAGAGCCAGCCCGATTTCACATATTAACCTCTGTAATTTTTTCCATTTAAATTTAGACGATAATAAACAGTTGCATGCGTGGCTTAGGACAAAATGAAGACACAGGGTTCTTAAAATATATATATATAAAATCTTATCCTAAATAAGCCATCCCTGCTGAGGTAAAAGTGTTACTTTCTTTTAAATTATTTATCTGTGAAGAATTTCTACCTTCTTTTGTGCTTAGTTTGTATTGCAAATCTTAAATACTGTCTTCTAATAATTTATCTGTCACCTTTCCAATTATTTCTGTTTACTTTAACTGAAGTCACAAAGGATATTAATATGCTTTTGAAACTGGTAAAATATGCACATCGATGAAAAGCAGGTATTTTTTTTTAAAGCACCTGTAAGTCTTTGAACTCAATTTAGGGGTTGGGGAGGGTGGAAATAGACGCGACATTCTTTTGTTTCTAGAGGGTGGAACGAGAGTGAAGCGCAATCGCTTCTTGTTTGTATTTCCAAGTTTATATCCTAATCACCTATGTGTGGCAGCGCACGGGGGATCCTGTGTGCCGGTGGAGACCTTCGTCCTCCATTGGGAAGAGAAGTGCTTTGCCCGGCTGAGAACCGAAGCCATGCCTTGCTCCTCCAGCCAACAAGGCTCCAAGTCAAGGAGAAATATACTCTAAAGAAAATCTTGCGGCTCGCTGGCAGTATGCAACAGCTGCACTTTACCCTGAGCCAATCAATACGACTTTCTGTAGAGGTGGGCTGTTGTTTAGAGGTTGTCCTGCCCCTTACCCAGATAACCACGAGGTCCCTTTGCTGCATTTGTGTTGGTGCTGACATTTACCTGGTTGTGTGGTCAGCTGGACCAGGGATCATGCATCTGCAAAATAGTAATTTGCCATTTATTTTTATTCACTCGTTTTCTGGCTTCATTTTCACCTAGATCAGTTCCCAGTTGGTAGGTTTAGAATTTGTGAATCAGACAAGACTGGGCAATACAGAGGATGGAGACCCACTGCTAACAGGTTTAAAGAGGGAAAGAGATGGTCAAGGAATGACGGAGCCATGAATGTCATCGTAAATAGAAACTCATTTATCATATTTTGTATAAATACACTACTTAGGAGTACGTGAATGAAATTAGCAGGCAACATTTAAAAAAAAACAAAACTAAACATGGAACACATTTTCAGTACAATACATAGTGAGACTTTTTTTTTTTTTTCCCCCAAAGCATGATGTGGAAATGAAAATTTGTTAAAAAGCAATCACAGAAATTTGTAAAAGAAATTTTCATTGAGGGCTGTTAAGCACGGTGACAACTCTCTCTGAGACGTTCCCCATGCTGAATCTGCCATGAGAGTTCGCAGAAGGGAATATCGTCTGCTTTCCCTCTTTCCTCAGGCACTTGCTTTTGGCCACTGTGTGAAGCTGGATACCAGTCTGGATGGACTTCTTCAGTCTGACCTGTTCTTACGTACTTAACAAATATAGAGTTTTCTCATGCTGCTGTGCCAATATGTTTCAACCTTTGAGCTAGAAAGGCCAGAAGGTCGTTTTGTCCCACTGGCAGCTCAGTGCTTGCCTTCTGTGCTGGGAATTTCTGATACGGGCGTCAGTTCGGGCCATTTGTGATGGTAATTTTATACTGTGAACTTCTTCCTTTCGGAATTGAGACTATAATCCCATCATATTTTAAAGCCTACGAGATAGGTAATCTTAGAAAAAACAGTTAAATTGACATCTATGTGCAGAGTGAAAAAAGAAAACAAAAATTGTAAGGAAAAGAGGTAAAATGAGGAAAATTCTTTGGTATATATACATATCCCCTTTCTTTCAAAATGTTTCCAAAGGTTCTGCTGGTATGCATTGTCTTTTATAGCAGCATGCTCCTTGGAATAATTATGCAAATGATCACTAAGGAAACAAGCATTAAGTATTTTAATATATCAAAAATTTAAGGCCAAGTTTAGATTTTGGGTGGAACGTGTTGTTTTCAGCTATTTTTTTAGATCAATCTAAAATCAGCGAAAGTTTTGAGAACTAATATTTCCTAAATTAACAGCAATTCCTCCACTCCTCCCCTCCTCCAATTCGTGAGACGCGTGGTAAGCTGTTGTCTAAGTTCATAGAATAAAATGTTATCCTTCATGTTAAAACCTAGGTAATTATTGTAGCATTCATTTGGTGTGACTGCTCAGGAAGAAATAGCTGAAGTCAAAACTTGACTCAAACGCTTTCATCTTTCATCTTTGTGGAAGGAATATCTAGAAATTCCAACAAGGTAAAACTCTGCTAGGTGGTTCCTTATTTCTTAGTTCTGAAATCAGGTTGCATATACTTCTCCTGGCAACAAGGTGTTCCATAACTTGAGCCAAGTCTATAACGTGTAAGTAATTTAATACTTGGGTTCAAAACGCGAATTGAGTTCTTATAAGGTGTCACTCTTATCCTTGTGCCTAGTTTAGAGTACCGTATAGTATAGTATACAAAAACAGCAGTAATCAAGTAGAAAAGTAATATCTATATAACGTGTAGGAGGTTTGTAAACAATAATACATTGCCCTGAAGGGTACATACAAACAATTTAAAATGGATGAGCTCAGGACTTGATAATCTTATAGATCTTTTCCAACCTAGTTGGTTCTATGATTCTGTGTAACCCATGTTACAATATTGCTGGAAGAATCACTTTCATACGTGCTTTGGAAGGCTTTGGAAGCCACAATGACTGAGCGAGTCTTCCTCTGTCTCCACGTACATATGTTCATAGCCTCAAATGGGTAGTTCTCCAGTCCACGGTCTTGAAAAACATTCTCTGTTTATGGATTAGTTTATGTAAATATATATATATTCTTTATTTGTACACTCTACAGAAAAAAAAAAAACATAATGGAATTTTCCATGGCACATGTGAGAATGGGTGGATTATGAATAATATTGTCTATGAAGGTCTGTTGTACGTACAGTTAATAAAGTGGGGAAATATTACTCTGATACTGGATAGGCAGTTTGCTATACGTGTGAGTTATCTGATACATTAAATGCCTGAAGATTGAATGGACATTTACTAAACTTGAGCAGAATGTTATGTACCATTTCATTTAGCTTGCTCTTAACTGGGTAAAATAAGTACCTACGATGTCTATGCACTCAGTGCAAGTTCCCATAGACTTCTAACTCCCTCTCTCTGCTGCCTCCACTTCTCTCTCCCTCCCCACCGCCTCCCACCCCAGGTTTTCACCCAGAACAACATTTAATCATGTGCTTTAGTTGGTTTTTTTGGGGTTTGTTTTTTTGGTTTTTTTTTTTTTTTTTTTAATAAGCATACTCTTTTCAGTGGGACTTGAGCAGGCTTTTGAAGCTGAGTATATGATAACGGTCTTCCTTGAACTAGTTCATCATTCTTACGGTCATTATATCTCCTGAGATTTAAGCATATGCTGCTATTTACTGTTGAATATATTGTTAAAAACAGGGTGTAAATGCATAATCCTACTAAATGATGAGATTTTCTTAATTTCCTCTGACTTCCTAGGACTGGTATTCTGTACGCATTACTCTACATACTCCTGACTTCCTAGGATAGTTATTATTCTGCATATTCTGGAAAATTGCTTAAACTCTGACACAGATCAAAAGACTGACAATTTTAGGGTAACCTTCACTTAAAGGATGTGTAATGGTGTAATAAAATACAGCCAAAAAGAAATCTAATATAGAAAAACTGGAAATGTGTGGTGCATACTGCATGCTTACATAAAAGTTAATTTATATTTGAAGTAAAATCATTCCAATATGCAGGACTTATTTTCTCTGGAAGTTTCTGTTGGATCTACTAATATTATTTCAAATGTTTTCTGCTCATACAAAGAGTAAGTGATTTCTATCAATGGTCAGTTATGTTTAATTTATAATTTCCCCAATATGTGCAGGCTCAACACTTCCATACTCGGTAGCTTCAATAGTGTGCATGCTTCTCATTGCACATATCAGCACAGCCTATTTTTAAAAGTTTTTTTTTTTTTTGGCTCATTTAGATTTTTTTTTAGGGCGATTATACATGTATACATGGGTAGTGTAGCATCGAGCAATGGAGATCTGCAGTAGAAGACCATGCATACATTATTAGTCAGATTGCAGGAAGATTTGAAGCAGAAAAGATGTTAGCTCAGCATAATGAATGTCTGCCAGCCATTTTTTATAATGACTAGCTGCAGTTCTTATTGTATGTCAAACCTTATGCTGTGCTGTACTGTTAGCTTTCTTGTTTGGCACAATCAAATGATGTAATGTATCCCTAGAAGTCTAGCTGGATCAAAGACATGTACAACAGGGTGGGTTTTTTTTCTGCCAGTAGTATTGTTGCATATTTTGCTAAAATTATAGTGCAGGTGATAACAAATACATGATCACTTATCATTTATAATGCATTGTTCCTGCTATGCAGTAAAGACATTACAGGAATGGACAGCTTTGCTTGCCACAGACAGAATGTTTAGATATTAAGTAGACCAGCGGGTGTTCAAAAATCCCTTTATAATTGTAATATTGACCTATGCTCATTGACGCAAAGAATTGCAGTTAAAAAGAAAGTGCTTTCCCTTTTGTCTATTAGTGAAATATGCCTTTTTTTCTTTCTTTTTTTTTTTTTTCCCCTTTTCCTGAACTGCTCATTAAAGAGGAGAGATTTCAAGTTAAGCCAGCAATCTAAAACGGTAGTTGAAATGCAGTGCATTTAAACACGGTCTAAGAACTCACCAGTTTTGCCTGTTTCGGGGGCTATGTAAGGCACGGGAAGCTCGCTTATGTTTACTCCCGATGTAAAATCTACAGCAGTGCGGAAGGACAATAGAACTGTATGGTATGTGTATTCACTTTGGTGATAAATGCCTCGCTCCTTCTTCAGAGGATTATTAAAAGAGTTCTCTGGAGGAATAAAACGGTGGAAGTCACACATTTAATAGCTCAGGTACAAAGAGTCAGATTGTGCCAGTTGGCAAAAGTTAGCAGGAAGCTGTCACAATAAATGGCAGCAGCTGCTCATAGTTCTAAAGAGTATGTCCCAGTCAGAACTGAAAACTGATGGCATCTACATTAATACTACCTTAATGGTCCATCTGCTGCTCCATAGGGTCCCTAGCTGCTGTATGGAGTCATAGGCATTTGACAGGCAGTCTCTGTATGCCAGACACACATTGTGCCAAATGTTTTAGGCTGCTTCGTATCGTTCTGATCTGTCAAACTTTCCCTATCATTTATCAGGCAAGGAGTTATGAGGGATTTTTTATTTATTTTATTTTATTTTATTTTATTTTATTTTATTTTACTTCCTACACATCATTGGCTTTTAGCATTTGGGGCAGCCAGGAATTTGGAACGAAAAGTTATTTTCATTACTTTTTTTTTTTTTTTTTAATTGAAAGAATGGAGAATAACCTCAGCTGCTCGATAAAATGTATGCTATGCTAACAAAGCAGTGTGATAAACCCTGTAGAGAAATCACTAACTATTTGCCATATCGTTTAAATCTTTTTATTGTAGCAGGTAGACAATTAAATACAGGTAACCAGAAAAGAACTAAGAGGATTTTGACAGGCTCACTAACACTCATTTGCTAAAAAGCCGTTCATTTCTAAATAAACTGTTGCACAGACATTTTAAAAACAGCACCCATACACGTTTCCATAGGTCCTTAGAAATTTTAGTGGTAATGTTAGGGAAAGGTTTATTTAACTGATGATGAAGCTATTCTATAAACATGTAATGGCCATTGCTTATGTAAATATCAGATATAAGAGAATACAACCTATTTCACCCCTGGAGTGTTAAACCTGTGTATTTTCTCAGCATCCTTTATTCCACAACGTAGGTATAATTTTAATTATATAACATGCGTATTATAATGGTTAAAGTGTCATTAGTGTTAAAACTGTTTGTAAAAGCTCTGCCACAGTATGATCTAAATGTGAAAACAGGCAGAGCTGTACGATATCTATTACATTAAACTATCCACTGCCTTTGGTCATTCTATATCTCGCAAAAAAAAGCAAGTATCATGCTTTGACTGTATCTTGTTCCCAGAAGGCAGCCTATTTCCAGTAAAATTGGAAACTCTCACAATTTGCTTTTTGTGGTTGTATAGCTCCAGTGAAAATGCATTGTCTATTTAAATTTGCCATTTGTGTGAAAATGTTGAAGTTAGCACAGAAAATCATCCAGGCTATCAGTAATGATCAAGGTATAAATGCTTAGAGAGAGAGATCAGGATGTCAGCAAAAATGTCACCACTGCTTTTCGCAGTACATGTTTTGATTTTCTTAGCTGGATTCATTCAAATCATCCAGGTGCTTGAAATTGCATGATACTGCCTTTTTTTTTTTTTTCTTTTTTTCCCCCTTTCTTTTTTGGACTGACTGAGCCATGAACTGTGGAAAATCAGTGAAAAACTCTGACTCAGTTCCTGAGGAGAGGCTATCGGTTTTTCCTCCTTTCTGCTTTCCTTTCAGTTAGTCGTGGGAAAACTGATCAACCACCAGAAGCAATGGACACTCGTTATATTGTACATGGTCCTCTAAATATTTTGCATCATTCCATACTTCTGAATATAACTCTCTAATAATATTTTCTAAATGGAAAGCTGGCTTGTGCTGCCCTGCCCTGCCACCACCGACAGTTTTCTTCCTGTATCTTCACTTGAAGGTACCACCTTATTCCATTTCTTGTCTTTACAGCCCTGACAGAAATCATAGGTTAAGTAACTTCTTACATGGTGTTTATAAAAGAGCGCTTAATTGCTGGTAAGCCATTCTGCAGAGGAAAGCGTGTGCTCTGGCGTTCAGAGCTGCATTCTGGCTCTTCAGAAAGTGAGAAAGGGCAGACACAGGCACAAACGCACAGGTTGCAAACCAAAGGATATTTTTTTCTATAAATAACCCACAGCTTTATTACAACGCATTTACATCTCTAGAAAACTGCCATCAAAAGGCGTGACATCTAATTTCCGAAAATTTGCAAAGCTGTCTTGATTCAGTGGCAGGCGACTTAGATATGGGTAATTAATTTTAAGTGTAGGGTTCCTTAGCTGATTTTAATTCAGCAAAATGAGCATTTTTGGTGGTGAGTAGCCTACCAAGGTACGGCAGAGGCTCTTGGTTCCTCTTTGGCTGCCAACCAGCCGTGTCTGGCTGGAAGCAGAGAGACAACAGGAGGTCCATGGGGTCGCATCCCCAGTGCATTGGACACTGGGTGTGCAGAGCCTGGTACCTGTGCTCTCTGGTCTTCCTCCTGCACAGGACCTCTTGGGCAGAAATGCAGGACCCTGATGCTACACAAATTGGGGAAAATCAGAGTAATTTTTAACAGCAGCATAGCTGTGGCCTGAGGGAAGAAGGTCTACTATGCCCCCATTTGACAAAATATTAGAATTTTGCATGATTTTAAGCACAGCTGGGAATGTAAGGGACCATTCAATAGGGCATGATGGACCCTCTAGAGACAGCTGTGGTCTGCAACTGCTCTGTAGGGTGCAGAAGGGAGGGTGCTCCCTGCCTTATGAGCTCCTTCCTCTGGTAACCATGAGTTCGTCTGCTATTAGATCAGAACTTCATAAAATCTCAGAGTCAACCTCTTTTTAATCCTCTACAGCAAAAAAAAATACTTCAAGACGAACCAGGGAGGCTGTTTGTGCTTACACTTGCACCCATATTTAAACATATTTCTGGGATGAAATCCATATCTTCCTATCATTGACCCCACTTTTGAGATCGGTTTTGTGTTCTTGTGGGGGGGGAGGATAGGAGAGGGTTTAGGAGGGGACCCCGTTACCTCTGCCAGCTCTAACCCAACAAGATGTTTTAGCAGCCGCTGCTATAAAAAACCTGCAGCCCTGGCAAGAGGATGAAGCAGAGAAGTATGATGAAAGCTGTCCTGGAGAAGGTCCAGGCAGACGAAATAAGGACCAAACTGAGGAGAGGGACTGGAGCAAGCAAAGGAAAGCAAAAAGGTAAAAGGGGGTTACAAAGGTGGAAAGCAGTAGTGATGGCCACTTAAAGAGAAGATGAGACTGCATTTACAGTCCTCTGTCTTTAGGAAGTACATCCAAGCTTTCCTACTTAAGAAGAAATTCCACCCCAGCCCAACCCCCCAAAAAAACCAAACCCAAACCTGCCTAGTTTTGCCACCCATGACTCTTCCTGCGTAAGGGTTTCTGTAAATGTCCTCTGAGAGAATGTTGCAAGGCATATCCAGGAAACTGCCGCAGAATGGTAAATTCTGGGCGGCGTGTGAGGTGGCTGTGGGGCAACGGGGCTCACATTCGCAGGCAGGGAAGCAGAAAGCCCTGGGAAGGGGTGTGTGTGTATTTGCTATGGCAGGTGCCGTGATAAACAGCTGTCCCACGTCAGATGTCTGAGCAAACACCTTCAAAGATACCCTGTGTGCTACAGGAATCGAGCATCGCGGTGTTAATCTTTCCTGTTTAAAAATAAAAATAAAATCCTGCCGTTCACCTGAGCGTGTTATTCATCGTTGGGGAAAGGCTATTTGTCTTCACAGTTGTAGATTTTCACCTAAATTTCTACTGTTGCCTTGTTCCGCTGATGGGTATCTGCTTATTGTCTTGATTTGTTTCTTTTTTTCCTCCTGTTGTGCCAAACTTAGGGCCTTTTTCCTAAATGTGCAGCTACCCAAGAAGTGTGCAAAGACTCGCTCGTGAGAGCAGCACAAATCACAACAGATGGATGCTCCACACTTGACCTGAGCAAGTCCACACACCCGGGCAGCTTCTGTTATGAAATAAGGAAACAATGAAATCTTTGTGCAATCAGCTGTGCTTTACGTTTTTTACAATTATTTTTCTGAACTCAGCCTGTGTTTAATGCAATCGGTTGAGGAAGGTTGGAAAGTATTTATCCTCATTTGCCTGGATGAACGCATAAGTGATGGGATCAGATGTCCTGCATACTGACAGGACAGGTAAGGCGTCCCCCTAAAACTGTAGATAACGGTGTTTTTTCCAGGATCTTAAGCAGCAGAGCTGCTATGGATGGGAATTATCTATTCAAGCTGTATACAGAAGCTTGCTTTGTAATTTGATATTGGAACGGAATATATTTTCTTTCAAAAAGGAAAACTTTGTCAGCATCTTTTTCTGTCTCTGGTTGTTGCTCTACTGAAATAACCATTCTGCTTCAAAACACCCCGAAGTCTTCTCATTTCTATAGGTTTTACTATAGTGATTTGAAGAATGAGACATTAAAACTGTAAGCTCATTGATAATGACACTTGTAACCTAAACATCACGTTAAGTGCAATCAATTTTAAGGGACTGTGTCCAAGTGAAGGCCTTAAACAGGCTTTGATTTATGAACATATATAACCCCTGTTGACATTGGTGGGTGTGACATTCACAGCAAAGACTTTGTGCAGGGTATCCTACTCTTGAACTACCACATCAGTATCAGCTTTGCATTCAGAGGGGAAAAACCTCAATAGGTAAAGGATTCAGTGCTTTTTTTTTTGGTTATGAGTTATTGAACTAAACAGTAAAAAGTTCCCAAAAGAGGTGCTAAAAGAACAAAATCAGAAAATTATAACTATGCAAGACATCAAATCTTTAGAGGTAGATCAATAGAATGAATAAGAACATGTACACTAGGAAAAAAGCTATTAAAAGGCACATGGGAAAAAAAAAACGTTAATGGTGAAATTTTGACTTAAACTGATATGTCGTTAATTTGCATAATTCTGCATGCATAGTGTGCAAGATAGTGTGTGAGTTCTTATGTCTTCATTATATCTGAACTACAACAGCTAACAAATTGTCAGAATGAATATTGAATTACTCCCCACTTTCAGAGGTGATCACAAAGTAATATCTTTACAATTTTTCTGTTAGATGAAGACTTGGAAAAAACAAAACAAAACAAAACAAAACACCGGTTTGCAAGGAAAAAACAAGCCAATCTCACTGCAAGAATTTATATATGTGTTCTCTCTCCCTATATGCGCTCAGGCCTTCTTTTCCTGGTTGCTGAACTGACGTTAACTGTGTAAGAACTGACGGCAGAGCAATTGGAGACGTAGCTTGGTTTATCAGCTCAAGTCCAATGATTGCTTTTGCTCTTGAGCTTCAACTGCTCACTGAAAACAAACAAACAAACAAACAAACAAAGAGATGTTATTTGTGGGTTTTCCTGACATAAATCAGTACTGGAGTTTGGGGTTGTTTTCTTTTGCTGCTGCATATATATTCAGAGTCTAAAAAATGCATTTCTATTCACTTGCATATATTCATCTAGGGCCATCTTTTTTATCTGTATACAACAAGAAAAATCCGATAGGCCAACTTTGATTCATGTGTGGGACCTGGCAGGGAATGATCCTGGCTGTTAAAATGATACCTTTAAGTGTGGGCTCCAAGCGATAAACATATGAATAAGAAGGGACCTTTCTGCATATCTTCAGGTCTGGTCGCGTCCTTCATCAGGGACTGGCTAAACGTATTTATAAAATGGCTCATGAAGCCTGGTCTTTGAAATAGCTTTTTCGTCAAGTTTTTTTGAAGGTTTGTATTGCTGCTATTGTAATCTGAAGGCTGTTCCTAAGTTTGCTGCAGTGATGGCTGGGAAGCTTGCTTTCAGCTTCAATTTATTTATGGCCAATTAATCCCATTTGTATTCTTGTATTCTTGTGCAGGATAAGTAATTTTTCCTTATGTTTTCTCTCCCTCAACTCTTCTCTTCTGATATATGTACAAACCTTTTCTTGCTCTCTCCCCTCACTCAAAATTTTTTGTTTGTTTTTAATTAAGCTTAACAAACCACATAATTGCAGCCTCTTGTAAAATGGGTTCTCTCTTTTTCTGATCATCCTAGTGGTTGTTCTCTGCATATGTTCCACTTTGGATTAATCTCTCTTGAAATGCATGACCAGAATTGCATACAATATTCCAGATGAAAGCCACCAGGATTTGGAGCGGTGATATTAATATTCCCTAAGGTCTAACAGGAATACATTTTAGCATTACGTTCGGCTTTTTCCATGGCTGCATTACGTTGGAGCCTTAGTCAGCCTGTGACCAACTAGTGCAAAGGAGGAACAGAAGGAGATCTGGCTGTTTCCAGCTGATGAGTTGGTGTGTGCTTGGTTCATGCATTACATAGCCAGCTGCTTGGGATATGTCATTTGCAGGAAAATTCGAGAGGCAGCAAAGTATACGCTCAGAAGACTGAAATTTGGGCTCAAGTGCAAAATGTGAACGCGAGCACCTAAAGCATCCAACAGCCAGGCCTGTTGCATGACTGTAACATAGAGAGAGGGAACATCTGTAAAGTGTGGAAATGAATGTATGTCTGGATTTCAAACACTCAGTGAATTTTAAAGTATTTAGCTTAGATTTGGGCATGTTTCTCCTGCTTTAAAAAAAAAAAAAAAACAATTGTGAAAATGAGATGCAGCCACAGTCTGAATAGTACTAGTGTAAGGGCTATGAGATGTTTTGAATTTGTGTACGTCCCATGATGTCTATTTTTGACCCATGCTTGTGACACATCTGTATGATGCTCGTTGAATGATGCTTGGCTTCACAGGTGAACTGCAGCTAGCCAGCTGAGAGTACACTTAGTGCAGAAAAATCCGTCCACCTCTTTCTTGCCCTCCCAGGTATGGCGTATTGTTGGAGAGTGCTAGTAATTATCTACTAGTCTATAGTTTTATAGAGATTAAGCCCAACTTTGGTAAACTAAGCTGATTTCATTTATCAGTGTTAGGGCTGCAGCAGGTAAATTCATTTAATCAATTAGGAATCAATCTCCTAACTTCCTTTATTGCAATTTTGTTATGCTTTGAGACAGGAATGAATCCAGTCCTTATGGCTAAAACACTCTCAGTAAATTTAATCTTCTGCAGCGGAGGCCAGAGAGCGGCTGATATCTCTGCTGGGAAACTGTTCGAGCTGCATGGCCTCATGCAAATTTATTCGGGTCCTCTGCACCGGCATCACCTGGGGGAGCTGTATCTGGCAGGGGCCAAAGCCGTTCCGACTGGTCAAGAATTGGTGGTCAAGTGGCCACACTCAAGAGTGGACAGCTGGGTATGAGAAGAGGATGAGAACAGTGAGAAGGAAAAGCTGTTCCAGACAGCTCAGACTCCAGAAGTAATTTTTCATTAGAAAACGTGGACTTTCAATAAAATAAGAGTACTTCCCTGTATTTAATCTTCTGGAATTTTAGAGAGATTTTTCTCACATTCTGCGTGCATGCCAAAAGAATGAGTGTGGGGAATGGTCCGGTACTTACCTCTGAAGGTTATTGAAGCTCCTCCAGAACTGGGCAGAGCAGGTGGATTTTTTTCTGGGAAGCCAGTACCCAGCAGGCTGCTGGATATTTTGGACACACTGGTTCTCTGACTCTTTCAACCTACTGCAAACTATGAACTATTTTTCTTTTAAAGAGGAAAATCTTTCAAAACCTTTTCTGCCCATCTCTAATTTCATTTTAAGGGTCTCATTTTTAGCAGAAAATATGAACATCTCTTTCACACTCTCGAGGAGTGAACCTTCATTCTTCACCCTCAGTCCTGCCAGAAAGGGAGAACATGCTGCCAATATCTTCTAGCAACACTTAGGAAAATATGAGAAGAAATTGGCCTTGTTTTTTGCTTAGAGAAATGTACATAACTTTTCCATGAAACCAGACCTATTTTAGAATGGACAGACCTATAAAAATACTTTATGTTTTTATATATAAATTGTGTATATACATATCTGAGATGTTGTGTTGTGCCCAGCTATTCCAGGTCTGCTTTGTTAAACTGGATAATCTCTGCACAAAGAGGGGGTACTTATCGGGACCGTGCCCCAAAGGTCTTACTCAATGTGTTTTCCTCTCTACATACTTAAAATTCTATTTTCTGCTGATATTATGAAGATTACATTAGTTTCCAAACAGTATATATTTTTTAAAGATTACGCATTGCCTAGCGGTTAACATTTTCACACTGTATAACATTACCGGCGCTTTCTCTGAAAGTGTCAGCGTTTTGTCAGCCAAAGCGAGCTTTAATAAAAGTCAGGCTCTGACAATTTTCTGGAATAACCCCGAGCTCAGCTCTAAGTGCCTATGCAAACAGGATGGGAAGGTGGGATCTCCTGATGAAAATTAGCGAGAGCCGCCGCTGCTCTCGGCTGACACCTACGTCTCAGTTTCCCCTGCGCTGGTGCGCGCTACCAGGTCTAGGCACTTCGGAGGAAGCTGTCACTCGCTTTAGCTAATCAATCAAAGTTTGTCACATTCTTGTATGTTTTCACTAAAAACCCAAACTGGGACACCAGATGTGGTGAATACATGGACAGTCTATGTTTTTGTATGAAAACATCTGATGTGACAAAAGAGCAACGGAAAGCAAGTTAGGCTTGGAGCACATGCTTTTTTTTGGTCACGTGCGCACTCATGAAATGTTTTCATTACCTATGTCTCTCTGAGACTGCCATCACTAATTTAATTTGAGAAAACGTTCCCCAACTATTTTACTTCAAATCGCGTCTAGCAAGTTGGTTTTGCTAGTCTTTCATAGGAGTTAGAAGAAGAAAGCTTGGTTGAGGAATAAATGAAGCATTTGTTAATATAAATCTCTTCTCTAGATCCTCAATTTGCAACACGGATTTTGATACAGCTGATAAATAAAGCTAAGACACTTCTTTGAAGGAACGTGAGCCATTTTGACTCGGTGCCGCCTCTCCTTGCCACCTCTCCCTTCCATTCCTCTCGCGTGTCAGGCAGAGGTGGCTGCTTCCATGGTGCCCTACGGATTTCTTGCTGAGAATTTACCGATAAAACTCCCAAATACGATGCCGAAAGCTCTCGCTGCAGTCATTTATAATAATGCAACTTGTCACAAAACCTGCCCAGAAAATGCATGGGATGGCATGTGTTTAAATTGACCCCTTCTTTAAGCGGGGACAAGAAAAATCCAATATGTTGGTACTTCCACTTCGGATGAATTTTTACATCAGCTGCCCACCTACAAGTGTGTCATTAGTGTGAGTTTTCAACAGTACTTTGCAGTCATAATGGCTTGAAAATAACAAGTGATTTAGCTTCTTAAAAGGAAACCTTAACAGACAGTTCTACTTTTCATGTGAAAGAGAGATTGAAGAGCAGTGACAGGTAGACACTGAAGAGGAGAAAAATCGCTATATTGATCTATTAGGGAGAGCTTACAGTGGTAAAGATGACACTCATGTTGATTTTTACTGGTATCCCATTCCCTAAATCCACAAGGACGAGTCATACTGTACGGAGGTGTTGACACCCTCTGGGAGAAGGGCTATTCGTGCTTAGCACCTGATACTAATAATTTCCTTTCCTTATTATTAAAAATTCCTAATAATTTCCCTTTCCTAACTAGGATTAACCATAGGCCCAAATGGGCCTACTGAAAACAGAATATTTTTTGGAGGGCCTGGTCTATGCCTTCTGGACGTGTTCGTTTTTGCATTGCTCTCTCAAGATTAGAAGTGTTTTCTGCAAAACTTTCAGATATGTTGTGCTTCAAAATACCTGTTTATTGGGACATCAACAGAAAGGGAACAATAAGTACAGAAGTGTCTTAGGGGGCGGGTGAAGAGAACAAAAGGCATCATGATGCAAGACAGAAAACGGAGAACACATCATGCCTCCCCCATCAAGAAATGACAGATTTGGGCTTTGGTCCTTAGGAGAAAAGCGTTTTCCTTTCTCCAGCAATGGTATCCTTCTCAATTTCATGAAAATTCAGCATCAGGCTGATACACTGTCTGTTTTTCCAATTGGCCGTCAATGCAGGTGTGTATTTGGAGATGTTTGCAGCAGGTCTGTGGGCTCGCTGAACTCCAGCAGTTGATGCAGAGCGATGGGCAGGTCCCCAGATGGCAGGTCCCCAGATGCCTGGAGGCAATCTTGGCTGTTCCAGGAGCGAGGGAAGGCTGACCATGCTGAAATGCCAGGCAAAGCCCCGGACCTTATGCTGTTTTCGGAAAAGCATGGAAGTGTCCTGGCACAGCTGTACCTTCAGAGGGTCTAACCGTTGAAGTTAGAAAGCGGCAGGACCTGCAGCCGTGCTTAGTCTGCTTTGCATAGGGTGGAGAAGTGTAGATAAAGAAGGGGACAGATTTTTTTAAGCGTTCAGGTACGGTCCTGCTGCTTCTGCCAACGTTGGCAATAGGAAAGTTTCTCTGTCTTCTTTCGCTTCTGTTACTTCTCTGTGGGGATGATAATTGCCACTGCCTTTAATGAAGCTATGAGGCTACATTGATCCAATTTAAGAACTATTTACTAACAGCGAGGTCATGAGAACAAAAAACCACACTCTGCTGCTTCCCTTCCCTCCCCCCATCCCGCAGTTATTCTGCTCCATATTTTCAAGCCTATCCCTAAACAAGAGCGTGCTGTGAACTTTTTGTCCAGCTGCAAGCTGCCTGCATCTGACAGCCTGATCTGAATGCACAAGTACCTGATTATGTGCATAAACAGCAAATACATGCAGTTTTAGAGGCTAGTTCTGAAAACTTGACCTGTAAATGCAATAGGTCAATTCAATACATCAGCAATTCTCTTACCTTTTGTGTTTATTCCAGCACCGAGTCTCTTTCACAGGCTATATATAGTGGTGTTTTGTGGTGCCTTTTTTTTATTTATCTTTTTTTATTTTAATTACTGAGTCTTCATCTTGTTATACAAACAGGATTGTGCTAATATTGCCATTCACATTGAACAGAAATGAGAGAGGAAAACGTTCTAATTGATCTCTCCATTCAAACCCAAATAAAATAAACATGGGGAATGATGAGTTATAGTCAGATCTCCTGGTAGAAAAACTGAGCTAGAATTTTTATGAGAATGGATCTTTCCTTGACAGATTTCCAGAGCTTCATGTTTTTTTCATCCAGGTTGAAAATAATTTATCTTCTTATTTTAGCATTGTTGCTTCTGGTCCTGGCCTAACCAATAAGGAGAAAAGGTGCATAATAACAGCGGGTATGTACAGCAATAATTTGAAGATTTATTTAATTCCAACTTCTGATGGTGATGCAAGTAAAAATCTTTCTTTTATTCCAGTTCATCCAGACAATATAAATATATTTTTTTAACGTGGGGCTCAGCTGTTGTTTTTTTCCATTTTGAGTTCAGTTTTGTTTTTTTTTTTTAAATAAATGACATATTTTGAGTTAGATACATTCATATATATTCATAAGACCCTTAGAAAAAGTTTTGACATTTAAGGTCCTACCCTTGCAAGTGGGTTTTTGTGATGCTGAAATCGTGGTCAGCCTGGACCCACTTAGCAGGTGGAGAATTGTTAAGTCTCCACAATGTACCATTAGCAATGTACTCAGTTGAAGCTTTTGTTTGTTATTTTTTACTCTGTTTAAAGGTTTCTCAGTCAGAAACACAACCTTGAGAGATATCTTGTCCCCTGAGAGTTGATAAAGACTGTCCAGGTTATGAGAAAAGAATAAAACCAAACTGATATATCTGTTTCTTTCACTGCAGGTACGTGGGTTGTTTTTCCTGTCGCCCTTGGTAGGAAATGAAACATCTAATGCCAAACACCAAAACAAATAGGTACATTAAACACCTGATGATAGATCTTATTTGAGAAATTCTACATCAGTATTAACGAAAAGTCAGTTTTTTAATGCCATGCTTGAATGGCTGGGTCCTGTATTTTTCACCTGATGATAGGCAAATTCAAGTTCAGCTTATCGTAGACTCATAAGACCCTTTTTGTTGCTTCTGCATATTTGAAAATCTACCGGAAAAGGTTCTTTTTGCTTATCAGGAGCTGGGAGATCGGCTATCTAATTGACCAAGCCTATTCTGATACTGGGGTCCTGGTATGGCTGTGTGTTGAAGCAAACACCGTTTTCACAGCACGGCTGTTTGCGTTCATGTTGCAGTGAGGTTCCGATGGACTGAGAAAGAAGGAAATACAGATTCTTATTTTTCAATTAATGAAATATCTAGTTGCCAACAAAGTTAATCGCAGTGCACCTGAAACCTATCCATCAGTATAGTCAAGTTCAAATAATTTTAATTCAAAATAAAGGGCCTTTTTAAAGTGCCTATTGGAACACGTTCATCACACTTTTTGGTTTATGACTGCCATCTGTAATTCTTTCTTGGTCTCACTATTGCCCCATATTTTAAGGTGATTAAAGTATTCCACTTGAAGAAATTTCACAAGTGGAATGTTATATTCAACCAACAATCATTTTTTCTTCTGAAAATAAAAATACACCTTGGTGTGTTAAAACAAATTCAAGAAGTACTATATAGAACTGAAAAATCTTGCTCTATATGTCTCACTTATACTGGTGTTGCCAGTTGTGCACCCTTAAAATGGTACACCCTCCGGTATCTGTAAAAACAGTGGGATTCATAAAAAACACCTACATTTCTTCCCTTGAGTATCAAGCTTTATGTTAAATCAGACACACTGAAGAGCCTTGTCAATTAGTTTAGTAATATGAACCAGTGAACGGATTTGAGTACTTGAAGCAAGTGTGATTTGTCAATTTAGGTTATATTAAAGACCAGAAGCTGACCAGCTATATGAGATGATTACGAACAGAGCCAGTTTGTCTATTAAATTTTTAACTTAAGTTCTAAGCACCTTTCAAGCAACGTTTTTCCTCTTCTGCAGCTGATTTGACTATCACGAGGCCAGAGCAATAGTCGGTTCCGATTTTTGAAAGAAAAATAGTCAGTTGTGTTGGATCCACATCCACAACGGGCACTCTGGTGCATTGGTAAAGCTCTACTGGCTGATGTGGCTTAGGGCACAAAGCTAATCCCTTATGGCTTTCACTCTTCCCTTACCAAGTATTATGGTTCTGCAGAGCCAGACTCTTCTCTTATGATGCTACACTACGGTGGTTTTTTTCATTTTGAACTTTAGTAGAAAATGTTTCCCACTTTATTGTTTGAGAAGTTATGAGAGATCCTGAGAGAGTACAAGTCTTTTTGTCATGCACCAGCATCCTTTGCTCTGGCACGGAGGAGAAGAGCAACAGGTCTAATACACACGTTTTACCTTTAACAGCCAAGTAACTTCATACGTTTAATTAGAGCTGTGTGAAATTCATCTAAGGCCTCACACCTTTTGTCAGCTTAACTTGTTGTGCTCAGCTCCTTTGCCATTACGAGCTATAATGTACAAACTGAGTTGCAACTGAGGTATGGGGAAGAAGAAAACGTTGCATTATTAGTTGAAAAATAGGACCCATTCAAAACATTCTCATGCAAGTGAATGAGGTCCCTGTGTCTCATAAGGAAAAGAAAGTGGTAGAGAGACAGGAGGACAGAAATTTCCTCATGACCTAATTCCACCACTGAGAAAGACGGAAATTCTTCATCCCTGTGAGGAGCAGCAAGCTGAAGAAGAAACGTAGCAGGTCTCCTTGAAAGTAAAATGAGTTTGGGTACATGCGTTGGCAAATTTTCCAGTGAGGCTTACCAGATGCTGTCATTTCAGAAATCACAAGTTGTCCTGGAAATAATTTTAAGTAGACTTTGCTTCTGACACAGACTCTGCCCATGTTGGGTATTTTGCTCCCAAAGAAACTAGACTAAATCTAGCAGTTTGGATCAATATCTAGGGCAAGGTGATCATAGGGTAGAGCCTGTGGAACTTAAAAGTGGGCAGATTTTAATGCAGAAAAGTTGATATGATCATAGTTTAACAGTCTCAGGGTTTTTTTTTTCCAAATGTATGGTTTTTATCTATTCCTCCATATTGTTTATTTTAATGCTTGAAAAATATGTGTACACAGCCCATTTTCACGTTTTCAGTTGCGGGAACTGGTAGCATATGTAGAATAATGCAAACAAAAAAGTTTATCTTTGATAAAGTTTGCTTTCAGATATCTGCTTCTACAATTAATTTTCAGTCAACGGAGATTTGCTGACAAAATAAAAATTCAGAATCTCTGGTTGTGGAAAAGAAGCATGGAGCACAAACAGCAAGATGGAGAAATGAGTGAAGTAATTTATTTTTCATGTAATTATGCAGCAATTTATTTCAGCTAGCAGTTTCTTTTCTTTAAATGGCTGTATATAATTCCTTAGTAATTTAGTAATTTATGATGTTATATCGATAGCAATCAACATTTTCAATACAAACATGCTTGGCTTGTCCTATTGTAGAAAAAAGGCATTGCATTTTATTTCTGAATAATAGTTCCTTTATACTTAGCAGAAAGAAGAGAGAAATTAAGCTATATTTTTCAAGACAAAGCAAAGGCCTTATTTTTAAGCTTCAAAAAGAAACATTCAATATTCCTGAGGATACTGTCACACAATTTGGTTTCTTCCTGTCTCACCTCCCACCTCCACCCTCTTTTATTATACTGTCAGGTTACTATGGTACACAATCTCTTTTTTTCTCCCCTTTCCTGGGATAGCTGAAGCTCTGGAGCTTCTGTGTTCAAAGTGGAAATATAGTTTTAGAAACTGTTCTCCTAATACAACTGTAGAAATAAAATTTATTTATTCGAGTGTTATTTTTTAGATTGTTTATTGATCAAAAAGGATTATCTACAGAAGTAACTTGTAATATTTTTCCAAGTCCCATTTTACATTTCAAAACCTAGTCGGTGTTTGTTTGGGGGTTTTTAACTTAAAGCTTGTGTCTGAATGTACATCTAACTTGGGCACGGTTTAACTTTAATAAGGTAAATTTAATTGAGTAATTTGAATAACCTCTTTAATAAGGTTTAATTTTCCTAAACAGGTGTCAGTGAAAGAAATGTCACCTCTAGAGGGCAGTGTTAAATTATTTGAGATGATTGTTTTGTATTTTATCATGCAAACTACTGGATGTCCAATTAATTAACCCTCATCTGGAATTTTTTAACGGTGATTCTAAAGTAATGCTCATATATATAGGCATTACCCATCCTTAAAAATAGACCCCATTAAAAATCTTTAAGGGAAAATGTACATGTTCCTGTGAACTTTGTATCTGAATAAGGAAGTGGGATGGCTACAAGACACAGTTTCAAGCAGCAGTGAGAAGACCTGAATGATCAAGATGTTGTAGTTCAGTTAATATTTGGAGTTACTTACATTGACTGAACAGAAAATATAACTGGAAAAAATATATTTAGTAAAAATAACTCGACTGCACCCAGGACTTTTCTAACTGGCCACTTTTTTCAGCCTTCTGTTGGGTATTTCCTCCATAAGATGGAGTTGAATCTTCTTTTTCCCAAGTGATTACTGTCTTCTGTTGTCATTTGTAATGATACAGAAATCCTGAGTTCATCGTGGTGTTCCTCTGTTTCTGTTTTGTTGCGTTAACCTTTATTCTTTCACCCATTTACTTCATACCAGTGTGCATCAGATTTACTGTTTAATTCATACCTTCATTTGATACATACAAACCAACAGGCCAGCATGGGTCATGTACTGAAACCTTTACTAGTCGAGATCTGCAAATAGCTGAACTTCATAAGCAATGATGGCATCCCTTATTCCTTTTCTCTATTTACCAACAATAAAACTTATCAGAAGAGCAGTATAGACAGTAGGGTAAAACGAACCCTAAAAAAATGATACGACCTGGGTAGTCAACTTTGTGGGATTTAGTTTATGGAAGTGTTTAGTAGGACTTTTTGAGTATAAGAGTGCTAATAGCACGCAATGAACAGGTTGCCAGTCATGTTGCTCTCAAAGCTGGGTCCTGCTTAACATTTTGCTTAGTCGGCTGTTCAAGCTAAAAGGAATATTGACCCTTTCTTTCTGCAGCAGTGTATACACGCAACATCCAACAAGAAAACATAGCTTCATTTCACTAATGATCTTGGGTCATGCAAATTAGACATACATCACAAATGACAGATCAATTATAAAACCAGGCATAGCCCCATGTGCACATCTTACAGGCATGCAGAGAAATGGATGAATTCTATACCCCGTGCAATCGTACCTAATGGAACAAACCAGGGTGGAGATGGTGTGATACATAAACACAGAACAGTCCTGTTTTGTCTTCAGGAGTGTTTTGTCTGCAGTGCTGCTAGTCTTCTCCCTGCTGTCCAAGGCGCATTGAGAACCAAGTATCGAGTTTCTGCGGTGCATCAGTGGGAACTCGGCGAACTCTGTGTGCTACCTTCCCTTTGCCAGAGAGAGAAAGGAGTGGGTCAGATCTTTATTTTGGAACAGAAATGGATAACACACCACATGTCCGGTATATGCACTTACTCTGTTACCTTGAGAAGGGACACATTTTTCAAATTTTGTGCGGTCTAGTGGTATGTGAACCTTAATTTTCGTAGTTTAATGTGAACACGTTAATAACAAATTTAATGGTTCTTTTTTTTGAGCTGGATGTCTTTTCTGCTTTTTCCCTGAAGTTGAATCGTGAAGCTTATAGAAAGTTCTGACAAGCATACATCTACACAGGCAGGTTTTCTATAACAACAGGATCGACCAAAGGATTTTCCGGGAGAGAGAAACTAACTTCAAACTGAAAAAATGTTACTTGGTCGAACGATTGGTTGAAAAGTTGTTTTATAAATTGAGAATAGCTGTTAAAGGAACTTCTCAAATGCTCTGCTCTACTCTTAGATATGCATTTTAATATAAATTTAGTAGTCCACATTTTATGTTCACAGGAATTTTAGTTGGTGGTTACAGTAAGCACTGTGTGTGTGCACATGTGCAAGCTTTTTTTCCTACTTCAGATAAAATGCTCAATCTTGTGAGAGTATTGTAACTCTTCCTGCAGTAATTCATGGCTTCTCACGACAGAGATTTGAGCCAGACTAATAAGGGTGTGGATTAGGGAAACACGGTTTCATTAAGTTACTAGAAACATACCAACTGATCTTGAAGCACATGAAAATTCCGCATGGGATGCGATGCAATTCTAGTTTCTAATCACAAGCTTTTGTTAGCTTGTTAAGGTACAGCAAGAACACTGGGATTCCTGAGGCGGTCGTTTTGTTGAGTTAGCTTGTTTTATGGTGACATTCATATTAAATTTGTGTCTCAAATGAACTCATAAAATGAGAGGGAAAATCACTTTTCTAAATTTATTTTGTGCTAGGGCTTTGCTCATAGTTTAGTTATTCTATCTCACTAGAAATCAAATGAGTGCTCAATACATTTTGAGGGAACATTCAAGCAGCTAGAACTAGATGCGTTTGATATGCCTTTCAGGGTGGCTTCTGACTTTGAATTTAATTTGGGTAACCCATGCTCATTTAGAAACAAAGCAAAGGCATGGACAGAACTGTTTGTGAGGCACTCCGTCAGCTAAAACCACTATTGCATTTATTTCTCCCTGTTCCCCAACATAAAGACATATATATGCACACACATACAAATATATATATATGAAATATATACATATGAATACATATAAGCATATATATATAAAATAACGTCAAAAACCTTCATTCTGAATTGTTATGGTCTTAATCTAAATTTTTTTGGAATCTCTTTTTTTTTTTTAATTTGTGGGCGTCAATTCCCTTTCATTGGCCGCCATTGTATAGAGATGGTTTAAGATGCAAAATAATAAACTGATACTGCTGTAAAGATTGTCACTGGCACCATGACTTCATACGGCTGAAAACTAACATAGGATCATTATTGGTAAAAGTTGCTGTCTTAAAATAATTTGTTATTGGATACCTTGATAGCTGCCAACGCCTTCCATTTTTATTACTTTTTCCTAAGACTGTAAATGTTTCATTTATTTGAAATTCCATCCTACAACAAAATACAGGGATTGTACATGTGCTATTCTCTGCAAACTGTGAAATCAATATACAATCTTAAATATTGGAGGGACATAATTGTAAACTAGTTATTGATGTGCTAAAGTCATTTACACCTGACAGAGAAGATAGATTATGGCACTATTAATTTAACTGGCAGAGGGTATAGGAAGATAACCTGCCATGTAAGCCCACAGACAGTCATCTGTAAAGTTTTTATGCATATTTTGTTCAGCAAGCTATACAGTTCTGACAGCTACGAATCACTTTTAATCTGTCAATTTCAAAGGTTGTCATCAGAAAGTTCAGCTGAAGGAGAATGTCTGTTTGACTCATCTTAAATGTAAGATGATTACTGTTTGTCACATTTACAAATTATCCTATTCTTAGAAAAATAAAGCTAAGCTGTTTAGCATGGTTATTGTGTAATTTGGAAGGCAGGATGCAGTAATGCTTCTAAAATAGAAATGTACAGTTGTGAAGTGAAACTTGTTTGCTAATGGGTGGCATGCAGCAATAGCAATAAAAGCAAAGATGTTTTTCTTTGCAGTAACTCTTCATATACATAAAAATATGTAAAGAAAGGAAAAATATAAGAACTGCTGAATGTTCACTATTTCCCTGTGATGTACAGTAGAAATATAAACTCTGAAACAGATGACACAATTCCAAAAGATGACTGTGATTCTCCAGATACAAAAGTGGGGTTTTTACTTCCAAAACAATCGTGCGCGATATCACTGACTTCTCACATAGGCTAACAGGCGTCATTCTATTGGCACATTGCCTTATTTGAAGCATTTTTAGGGCAGACTTTATCTGAAGTGTTGAGGTTTTATGTTTTCTTAAGCTGAAGTATCATGCTTTTTTGGGGTAACATGATTAGTTACATCTTTTGCTTTATTAGGTTGTTCCCACCCCAGTGGTGTTTTTCATACTTTCAGCCTGTTCTTCAGTTTTCTGGGTTTCCAGGACTTGCCCTTGCTCCCCTGGCAGCTCTGGCAGCTGTTGTAAAAGAAAGAAATTCAGTTTCTTTCACCATTACTTCATGCTAGCATGAATGGGACCCTGGGACCATCCGCAGAGGCAGGAGGCACCCATTTCTGCCTTGGAGCAATTGCTCTCCGTTGTTTATAGAAAACACAAAACTGACTTGTCTCCTAGAAGTGCTACAGCTTTGGGAGGCCAGGAGAAATTGAATCATTTTAATGACTGTGTGTGGTAACCATTGGTTCAATAAAAAGTTTCAACGACTCTACAGGGCTTTGAAAATGGCAGTGTGTATTATTCTTCTTCATTTAGCTGTGTACCCTGTATATAATGACAATACACAAAATAATAAACAAAAATGCTAATGCAACATGGTCATTAAGGAGAAAAATAACTCAATAACCGAATAACAAAGCTTTTCTGCTAGATAGAAAGAGTGAAAGAATTTTATTGAGTCAACACTGAATTCCACCAAGAACAAGTAGTTCAGCTGCAGTGTGTTTGCCGATCCTATTCTCCTCATTCAGCAAAACGTTCCATTGTCTTGGAACATGAATTTTGTCTGAATACAAGTAAAGGACCTCAGATCCTGGAGGGTTTAAAAAAACTTAAGGAAGCTCGTGGAATAACTGAACGTAATCAGGGCCTTTCCTACAAAATAGACAGCTACCAAAAATAAAAATATCCGTACAGTAGAAATAGAAAGAAAGGCAACGCGTCCTTTTTTTTAAGTAATGAGACATGTTTGCATTGAGGCTGTTATGTTCTGTGTTGTTCCCTTGGACACCAGAGAGGTCCATTGGCTGTGACTTCTTCTCGACGGCACCCAACAGACCCCTTCTACACTGAGCTGCGCAGAGGAACAGCAGCAACTCACAAAACCTACCCCTGCTGCTGGGGACAGGCCACGTGCACTGCAGGTATCCGATTTTTACCTGTTTCACATGATTGTAACCATTTCAAGCAGAACATGAAAACGTGGGCTGCTTTGATTACTATATGATACATTTTACCTCATCAAAGCATTTCTTTTGAAGTTTAAACAAGCAAGAGAGCATAAATGTAATTTATATGTGTCAGCATTTATCTTGCTTGCAGGAAACGTATTTTTTTATTTGGTTTTTTGGGGGTTTTTTTTGTGTGTTTTTTTTTTTTTTTTTTTTTTTTTTTCCCCCCCCGCAAGGTGCGTGTAATGACTCACCATTCCTTTGTTAGGACAAATCTATCTTTTCAGGCAGTGGCTTCATCCCTCCTCCTGTAAGAGAAGCTAAAAACTTGGAAGGTGTTTTTGTGATAAATGAAGCTTCTTTGCATTGTATCAGACAGGATAGCTGCTTGACATTTAGGTCTCTTTTTGAAGAAAACAACAATGGGGGAAAAAAAATCCTTAAATTCTTTTTCCTAATTTCTTCCCCCATTTGTTTCATCTGTCCTGCTGTTTGGTCGCTGCGAACCTAGCTTTTACCTCTAGGCAAGTGGGCAGGCAAGCATCTCCTTCTGGAACTAATGTCAATGTATCTCCTTGGATTAATTGGCAAGTAAATGGGGCAGTCTATATGTTGCCTCCTCAGGAGAGACTTCCTACATCAGCAACTTTGTGGTACTTTGCTCTGAAATTTAGCCCCATATTTAACCCCTTCCTGGCACCTCTCAGGAGAACCCACGTCAGTCTTTCTGCAGTTCCATGTAACGCGTGAGAATACAACTGCAATTTCCCTGAGAAAAAGCACTTTAAACAGATACCGACTGATTGACTGTTAAGAAGGTTCCTTTTTTTTGGCCAGCAATGTCTCCTGCTAAATGTTAGCATGGCATATGGAAATAACATTAGGTAATTCCTTAACTCAAGCTCTTTGTTGATATACAGATAATTGGAGGAATAAGAGCAGGATAAAACCAGAATCCCTTCTAACTTGGACTGCAGGGCACAACAGGGTTCTGCTGGGGTAGTTACGTTTTCAAAAACAGAGTAATTTTGTTTTGCTCATCAGTTGTTACTGTACATTTGTTACTGGAAACACACCCCTACATAGTCCTGCTTGCAGGAACCACTTACTGTGGAAGGATACCACCCTCTGGAAGGGTATTGAGCAGTGGGGTTGTCAAGACAGGTCAGAATTTTTAAAATTGCTTCCACCGAGTGATAGATCAAATTATCCACTAAAGTAGGGACTTTATTTTTGCAGTCAGTGTGTTTCATATTAATGTGAGTAAAACCAGTTGCTTCACTAGCTAACAACTGAATTGTGTATCTGCGTGTTGGTTTTTTCACCTGAAACTCGTCAATGATAAACCTTCACTTTCAGCTTTTTAATTCAATGGGTCAAATTTGTAAAATGCAACTTCTTTATTAATACATTTAACTGAAAAAATCTTAGTTTTGTCACTAGAGTGTTTTCAAATGACAAAGCGCACTTCAAAAGAAAACATATTTATTTCCCGAAGTGCTACACAGATGAAGAACATCTTTAATAAGCTAGCACCCTCCTGCTGAGTTTCTACCACCAGAACATGTCTATGCTAGGCAAAGTTTCATTTCTATTTAGTTTCAATTAAATGCCTGTAATGTAATTACATAGCACAGGAAGGATCTATTGATGTTGTGAATTTGATTTTTAATAAGATTACAAAAAAACCCTCTAAGGTGCCTCCATAACTTTAGAAATTATTGTCTGTCCATCTAGCTTCTTATGTGGAATGATAACATCTGGCAAATGTCAAATCCTGTAAATTTTATTTTTTCTGCTTTGAGAAATACTTTACTTGGCCATTGATTTTGATAGGAGTGCTCAGAATAAAACATCCCCACTTGAAGAAAAAGCAACAGACTCAGGTTTATGGTTTATGATGGAAACAATATGGTGGCTATTCTGGAAATGCAGATACTGACACAATTCCCAGATGATAGAACTGTTTAAGCAGAAAGTGAACTTTTCTTGTTTGTGAAACTGAAGCTAAACAAGGAAGAACAATCACATTTTTACCATTTGTAAAAATATCTAATCATTTTGTGGTTTCACCTCATATTTTTAGCTTTTTCTCTGAGAAGCTGCCTTTCCATCTGTCTGATAGCAAAATTTCACCATTTCATCAATAAAACTGGCACTGTTTCACCTTGAAACTATTCACAGAAGCTTCGTCACTTGAGGTATATAAATCTAGTTTGGATGAAGCACTGACATTTAATTAAAATCTTATTTTGTGCATGAAAATCTGCAGCCCAAAAGACAAAATTTCACATGATTGTAGTAATCTGTAGTTTGTATCATGTCATCTTTCATATACAAGTCATCTTTTTAGTGTTGCCCGTATCCCTCAATGAGTTAGTTTCTTCCATTCCCACAAGCAAAAGCTGTCTCCTCTGCGAGTATGTGTGACTGACAAGTTGAAATTACTGGAAAGCCAGAATGAAAGGCTTGATAATGATCCAGAAGTATGTGTTTCAACTTTGTTCTAGACTTGTGTCCCCATGTCGTCTTAACTGACCCAACTGTTTTCATTTAAATCGGAGATTTAAACAAGCGTTGAGTGTAGCACTGACCACATTTTTTCCTCTGTATGATGTTGGTTGATTTGTCTTCTGCCTTGATGTGTCACCTCAGAGCAATCTCAGAACACTTTGGCCTGAGCTGGCCAAAATGGGAAAAAGCAGCGCCAACAACCACTGCTTTTATTTTGCTGTTGCTGCACAATGAGAGGAAGGAACGAAGAGTGCTTCAGGGTTATATTTCTTGATTTATGTGCTGTTATAGAGAGTTAATGCCATCCTGACTCAGGCCACAAGCCAGATAGTGGCCAGGAAGTGGGAATCACCAGCTTTAGCTTTCTAGGATCATTAAACGTAGTGACTTTCAGCATAGCCTCAATGCCATTACAAAGATATTTCCAAGTCAGGACAGAGTGGTCATTGGAAGAGGTGAGGGGGAAAGAGGAGAGCGGGTTATCTTTTCCTGTTAAGACAGCTGATGCGTCTCCAATGTATATGTACACAATTTACATATAAGGACATATTGCCTTGTGCATATGATTCCAAAAAATGTAAATTATTAGAATAAGAATTTCAGAAATAGAATTTAGACACTAATAATAAGATATTAGATACCACAATAAACTTACATCTTATTTCCACCTTTTAGATAACTTGAAAAATCTTTGCCTTTTTAAGTATTTTTTCTAGTGAATGGAGCAACAAATAACCTCAGTCTTTTGCCTTTTCTGACAATGTTGTTTGCATTAGTACTCTTAATAAGCAAGTTAAATATCTACTGGAGAGCCATTTTTGTTTTGATAAAAGTGTTATGAACCTCTGTTGTGACCATCTTTGAAACTCCACTTCCTGAAGGCAAAGGATGTCATACCTTTCTTTTTTGTCTCATTAGAACTCTTCTTTTAAACCATATTTTCAGAGCATCCTGACTGTTTTAAAATCTTTAATAGATGTATCTTGTGACAGAAGTCTGAGAAAGTAGGTACTATTATTTGTCTTTCACAAGGAGCCTGACTCATAAAGTGATTTATAGAGAAAGTCTGGCACAGTTAGAAATGGAGCCACTGACTCTTGAGTGTGCACACACTAACATACAAGAAATTCCATTTAAACATAAGAAAACACTTTTGTACTGGGAAAGGGGTCAAAAGCTTGGAAAGGCTGCCCAGAAAGATTTAGGAATCCCTATCCTCGGAGATATTCAAAACCTGAATGGATACAGCCCTGGGCAACATGCTTTCAGCACAGTATTTGAACTGGATGATCTCCTGAGGTCCCTTCCACCATCACCCACTTGGTGATTTTGCAGTGCCTTAATCAACGGGCAAATTTCCCTTTCAAAGGTTTAAAGCAGATAACTGCAGAGAGTGGAAAGGACCTTTCCAGATCTAGGTGTGTGTGCTGTTGCTTTGTAAGAATGTATACATCAAAAGGTGTATATGTGTTTGAGTAGAACCTCCCTGTCAGAGAAATCTCTTGAAACTCCTCTGTGAATAATATTTCCCTTAAAAAAATCTCAGAGGCATTTGAGGAATGGGCTGTGTTCCTCCTCCTCTTCCATGGTGGTCTTTCATACAAGACTTCTGTTTCTGAATCGAGTGCATGTGTGTGATGGATGAACTTGCCCTGAAAATGTTGTTTAGTTTCTCACTAGGAAAGTAAGGGTATATGCATTTTTTTCTTGCCAGCATTGTGCTATCATTCCCATGTACAAAGGTGATCATCTTTCAATAGAGAAAAATGATGTATTTTGACACAGAAATACTGCAGGATGTCTGCTAGGAAATGTTGCTTGAGTAGCTGAATGAGTTACTTTTAGTAAAGGTATTACAATTATACCCACCATTACCATAAGGAATAAAGACCCTCTCTGTCTACATACTATGACCTTTTAGTCTGAACAGACAAGATAAAGGACAAGAGGAAGAGGTGGCTAAGGGAAATATTACATCTGAAATATTAATGCATGTCAACGATAGGTTTGGTTTATGGACCAAGTGTCCTCATTCACAAATGTGCAAGTTCTTCAAGGGCAATGGCACGTGATGCAACGAGCTTTGCATGGCAAGCTGTGAGCTCTGGAGAGCATTCCTCACCTCGGGCACGGGCTGTGGTCAAACTATGCCACTTGCTGACTGGAGCGGGTATAAGGCTGTGCTGTAACTCCTGGATCTATCAGGTCAGCTGAGTGCTCATCATGAGTATTTGCACTGGAGTTTTCTTCCCATGATAGGTGTAGTCTACATTTATCTTTTGTGCTGAGCATGACACTAGTTATTAAATGCTTCCTTGTTATTTGAATAAGATTCAATAACAGGTGCTGTGTCTTCTCTGTAGAGGTCCTGTAAGGCAAATGGATTACACGTTCTCCGTCTTCCTTTGTTCTGTCAGTTTTATTGACATACAAAGTAGCATCATAGAGTACAGCTGTCTATATGAGGCTTTGCTTTTCTGTGCAGTACGAGATGCGGTGTGTTCAAGGTGGGACGTTAATGGTGATTAAACAGAACTGTTAAATGATTTTCAAACTAACAAGGTTAAAAAAGAAAAGCAGTACCGGAGCACTTGTGTTGTTACTTTGTGTTTAATTAAAGCTGAAGGTAAATGCTTTAGCTTTTATTTTTTATTATGTATGAAGGATAAACAGTAAATTCATCAAAGCATAAGTATTCTTGTTAGCCTGTATAGAATCAGAGACTAAATAATTTGCCATTTTGCTGGTGTTTCAAAGTATATGGCAGAAGATCACACAAAGCTTGGTTATTCTGGGATTGCTCATTGGTGTGATAGTGAGATCCGTTGGATGTTTTTGCTTTGAAAGAGTTGACCTGGTCAAAAGAGAGCTTTAGATGTTCAGAAATTCAGAAATATTCTTCACCCTAGAACAGCAGAGATATGTAATAATTGGAGCCTTTGAGATGATGGGACCACATAGACCTTCTCTGTCCCATTTGTGACAGTACGTGTGCTTTTCCTTGCTCTTCTAAAAGGAGTAAACTTTGAGAAGACTGTACAAGAATTAGGGTTTATGGTTTTCAGCCACAAAGAAAGGAGATCAAAGTAAGTAAAAAGAGTAAATGTCTTTTATCCTGTAACACTGATGAAAAGGTTTTCCTCTTTCTACAAGTGAAGAAAAACTCCAGAGGCTGATGTGAATAGCCTTCACCATCTGTCCAATACCGATGAAGACTATTTTATACCATTTAATACAATATTTTATATGTATGTAGTACAGTTTGTCAATATAAACTGCATTGCTAGTACCTGCAATTTTACAGACTGGAGACTGATTATCTGGGCAGCAACTCTGATGGAAGGGTTCTGCGGATCTTGTTAGACATTGTCATGGTTTAGGCCAGATCAGCCAATGACAGATACTCTGCCCCACCTCTTGCTCCAAGGAGAGGAGACATAAAGAGGTTTATGAGTTTAGAAGGAACTAAACTACTTTAACGAAATAGCAATAATAAAATAAAAAGAAAATAATGAAATTGATACAAGATATACAAAACGGTATCAAGCTCCCAGGATGACGTCACCAGCAGGCACTGGGGAAGTCCCAGACTGGACTCAGTGACGGGTGGAAACTGGATTCCAGAGCTGGAGTCAGGAACCCATGGATCAGGATCAAAGGCAGACGAACAGACAGGGTCCTCCTCAGATGCCAGCCATTGAAGAAAGAGGCTGACCCTTTGATCCCTCAGCTTTTGTACTGAGCATGGGGCAGATGGGATGGAATACCCTGTTAGTTGGTTTTGGGTCACCCGTCCTGTCCGCTCCTCCCTGCAGGTGGGACCCCTCTATGCTTTTCTGCTTCCGACCCTCCAACAGGGAAAATAATGAAGTTAGTTGGCCTTGATTGTTACAGCAATAAATATAAGCAAGAGCCTCTCTGCTTACCGTTCCTTGGGATTAACTATAAACATAGGTTTTATCACTGAGAACTAACAGTTTTCTGCACAATATGCTGTTAATTTCAGAGAGTTAGAAGAGGTTTAGTTAAGAAGTAAAGTTAATAAACAGAAAGTTCGTTCTCTGGTACCTCAAACCAGGACAGACATCCAGCAGTGTGCCCTGACTGCAGAGGAAGCTAATACCACCTTGGGCTATGTCAAAGGGAGCACAACCAGTTGGTCGAGGGCAGGGATTATTTCCCTTCACTGTGCACTTGTTAGACCGTGTCTACATACCATGAGCAGTTTGGGGCCCACCATATGAGAAAGATATTGATCAAAGAGCCACAAGGATGGTCAGGGGCTGGAGCACTTGCTGTGAGAATTGGAGTCTGTTCAGCCTGGAGAAGAGATGGCTTTGGGGAAACCTAACTGCAGCCTTTCCATAAGTACAAGAAAGTTATAAAAAAGATAATGAGTGAGGCTAAAAAAGACAACAAGTGGGGCTCTTCACAGTGGTGCACGGCAGGAGGATAAGAGACAATATCACTGTGAGGGTAATCAGTCATGGGAACAGATTGTCCAGAGAGGCTGTGCTGTCTCCCTCCTTGGACCTGAGAACAGGTCCTGACAGGATAAAGTTCTCATCTCATAGGTGATCCTGCTTTAAGCAAGAAGTTGGACTTGGATCCACTGAAGTTCCCTCTAATCTGAGTTATCCTAAGGTGTGACCTCCTGTCCATATCTCCATGGTGCAGGTGGGGGATAAAGATGAACGTAGAAGCTGCACCTGCAGAGCCATCAGTAGGATGGAGACAGTGGGAGGAAAGAGGGGAATGCCTTTACGTTAAGAAATTTTACCTATCCTGAATATTCACTGTTCAATTACATTTAGTATAAGGCAGTGATATGACTTTCCTGAACGTCTTTATCACGGATAAATTTTCATAGATTTTAATGTATTTGGAAACCCCTTTAGAGTTGCCTTAAACATGCAAACACATAAAGTGTTGTGTGTGTAATAGGGCATTGTAAGTACACCCAGGAAGGCTAGCAGTTACCAGAAAAGAAGCTGCAATTGTTGTGTGACTTAGAAGCTTTCAGAGAGCATATGCTGATGTGACAGTTATGGTATCTTCGGCACAGTGCAAGGTAGACCTATTCTTCAAGTCCCGAAATCGGCGCAGACTTGTTTTTGCTGAATTCAGTTACAACTGTCTTGTCCACCTAAGAACTGGAGTGTATTAGCTTAGGCAAAGAACCATGCATGAGTTTCTGTTCTGTTTCTAGTCCCTGAGGAAGCTTTCCCAAAAACTTTGTTTTGTGTTGTGTTCATACACCATGGCCAAGTTTCTCCACTTCTGACTATTTCTGGCTAGTACATGTGGTGGCCTTAGGTGGTGGCAGGAGTTACATTTAACATTAAAACTTTATTAAGCTTCTTCATGGGATGAAAATAATTTCAGTCCCATGAAATAAATACAGAAATCTGTAAACTTTATTTGTTAAGTTTTGCTAAGTTAAGTATTGCTAAGACAAATCAAATTAGAAAGGACATGATACCTCTTCTTGTAAAGAAACCAGAGTAAAGCTGAAAGAGAGATGAAAATCATTGTGAATTATTTTCGTCGCATTTTGTGTATTTTGAAACTTCAGTATATTTTATAGATACATAGTTGTCTTTTTAGAGTAAAAATGTAAAAAAAAAAGTATTTTTTACTATAAACTAAAAAAAGGCAAGTATTTAATAGCAGGATAATTACTTTGTATTTCCAATCCATTGTTTTGACAGGACAGATTTCCTAACAAATAAATACAGTCCTACATATCTAGGTAGGAGTGGTGTTAAACCACCTGTTTAGCAGATTTTTCCTGCATTCTTATAAATTAGATTATTTTTAGGCGGGTCCAGATAGCTCCATTTTTCTTAAATACAGGATGCTAGACCTGATTATAGCATGCAAACATGTGATTATTTTCTTCTCCTCTCTCTAGATCGTTAACTCTTTTTAACCTAGTACAGATGATATTTTTTTTTTCAATAGCCTCTTTATTTCTCTCAACAGATCTTCCTCTTTCCCACCTTTTTTTTTGAGATTACTTCTGTCAAAAGCCATTTTCTACTCAAATGGAATTTGGGTTGAAGTGAGTTTGAAGAATTTTTATGGGACAACCATTTTTTCTTTGATTTTTCACTTAAAATTGGCTTCATCTCCTACATCAAGATATTTCAGTCCCAACTGCCCAGACTCTGACATTCTGCTATGAGAAAGCACCTCCTGCTATATCCTATTGCTTTCGGAAAACTGGCCAAATCAGTCAATATCTTAACTAAGTTGTGTACTAATTCTAAGCCCTGAATATTCAGACTCCTGTAGATGGAAAATGGAATTCCAACATCACCATCCTTGTGCTAGATAATTTGTCACTTGTCACACACCTGAAAGGAAGAATGTATGAGATGAAAATGTATTGTGGGATGTTTTTAGATCATAACTGTGAAATCAGATAGCCTAAAATACCCATCTTTTATACCAACATATTATCACTGTTCCCTGTCCTGTATTTTATATCTAGCCTTTTTAATCAGAATTAGTTTTCAGAAGAGATTTTGAACAATAAAATATCAAGGGAAAACAGAAGAAAAAAAAATCTTGTTCTGCAACAGTTTACCCATTAGTGCACCTATAATGCTGAATTTTATGGTTTGCATCAGTGGCAAGAATACCTCCTATGGCTCTTGCAGTTGAGATAGGGGATTGGTAGTTATTTTTATCTCTTGACCAATATTACATGGAATCCAGAAAAAATAGTACAGAGCATCATCACACTGAAGTAGTTTTTAAATGAAAAGCTTAGAATCAGTTAAAAAAAAAAAAAATCAGATGTGGGAATGAAATGGTGTCCTGTCCCCTTATTAATTTTTGAAGCGCAGGTGTATGACATTATGAGGGATTTTCCTGAGATTTATTCTCGGATTATTCAACGTCTGAAAGAATCAAAATGGTGCTCAGCTGGGGCAGTCAATAAGGAGGCTAAGCATGTGACAGATGCACAGACGACTTCAAAGATGCCACTGCAAGTGCCTGTGGAGATATTTAAGGAGCCAGATGCTGCTGCTTTATATCTTCCACAGCTCAGAGTGTGTCCTGTGATCACCTTCCAAAGGGGGTGTGTGGTTCAATATGCTGAAATAAACAATATTCCATCTAGTCAGTTTTTGTCTGTCTTTGGTATCTTGAGTGCTCATTTAACATGTACGTAATGGGAAGTATAGACGAGTATATATGTGTACATAAATACATATATATACGCACACACGCATTCACACATGTCCCCTGACTCGCCCTGCTTTTATGTGCATTCACACCTGTTAGGCTATTTGACAGATGTATTTTAGAGTTTATTTGGGCATAGGTTACTACACAGGTGCATTGAAAAAAAACCCCTAAACTTCAAGACAGTAGGAGCGTTTTCATTAGATGATTGCATTTGCATGGTAGACATCATTTATTTCTGTTCGAGTTATTTCGCAGTAAATATAAACAGTAAATGTAAACCAATTTTGTTGCTAGCCCTTCCTTTGTCCTGGGTAAGAAGGGTACCATCAGAGCGATTCCTGCGCGTGTCTGTGGCTGGCTTGGCAAGAGGGACTGGGGATGCTTTGTCTTTCCTACACGTTTGTGCTGCTTTTCTTTGTTTATATCCTTTATATTGCTATCTTATTTATTAGCCACTAGGGAAAAATAATCTAACTCTGCATCAGGAAAAAAAGACATGTCCTGTTAGGAAAAAGGTCCCAAAAGTGATAATGGTGATAATTTATTCTGAGCTTCTGTGCAACACAATGTATAGGAACTTCCTGAATTAATTCCTGCTCGAAAAAACCTCAAAAACCCAAACAACCTGACGAAGGATAAAAAAATTTACAATGTATGGCTTTTAAATTTTAAACAATAGAAAAACCTATAAAAAACCCTTGTAAAATTGTTCCAGTTGGTCAGTTCATCCCTGCGGAAAGTTTGCACTCTATTTTTGTCCTGAGTTCATATAGCGTTGAAGTCTGTCCATTGAGCAATTGTAAAACTTTATGATTAACTTAAATAACCCTTGATTAGGAAATGTCACTTTGTCCATGATTCTGAATTGACTTACTGAATGTGATCAGGTCACTCTAATTTAAAAGTAGCAATAAAATTGATATTCTGCTTTATGAAGAATGTTTCAGATTTCAGGATTTGTTTTCCTTCTGAAGCAGGTTGTTAATGCATGTATTTAAGAGTGGTAATGAGGTAAGAAACTTGGAATACACAACAATTCAGGAGGAAATGTCTTACCTGATAGATGATCATTTTTTCATAGAAGGAAGCTGAAAATATCTTGGCCAAATTTTGTTGGCGTTAACTTTGATTAGTGACCAAAAACTTTTTTGGGCATAATATTTTATCAAGCATGTTTTTCAGGTCCTAAATCGCCCCCATGCTTCTTCTCCCAACACTACCCAAGGTCTTCCACGTCTTTCTTGAATTGTGAGTGCAGGAAATGATTAAGTCATAACAACACCTGGTTCAAAACTAATGCAATCTTTCTTCTTACCTTATGTTGCACTTTTTATAAGTAGTATAAACAAGGATGGCATCACACTGGGAGCTCTTATTCAGCTGACAAAGGTACTGGTAACTCCAATGCTTTTTCGGAATTGCTCCTTTTCAGGATCAAAAAAAAAAGAAGAAAAAAAAAGCAACACACTGAGAGTGTTTTTCTATCCAAACATTTCCTATCTTGTAATTCTGGTAGATATGATTTTCTGTAAATACATACATTCATGTAGACTCTGTGAATTTTTCAAATTTAGAGTTATACAGTATTGTTCAATTCAATCTTATGTATATAAAGTTGTGGTAGGAACTGACTCCAGAAGTATTTCAGCAGAAAATCATCTCATTGTCTGTTTACAATTATGGTGAGACCTGTCAGTACGTTTTTGAATCACTGTGTTTTGACCTTCATCGATGGCATCACAGTTATTCCATGTTTTAGTTGGTGAAGACAGGATGTGGTTTTTTGCCTGAGGGGATGGGATAAATCCACCTCACCTATGGAGTCCTAAAGGCTTTCCCAGTTCTCACAGTACTTTGCAGAAATACCTTAATGAAAATACTGCTCTTTGCTGTCTTATTCAGCAACTTGCTGCTATAAAAACTGTGCATGTAATTTTGGGCTATACTCTATTTCAAATCTGGTCCTGAGACTGCCGATGTTATGAAAGGATGCACTCAGTAGTGGATGGGGGGAATTTAACAATCAGTCAGAAGTGGTGGATCCACTTCGTGCTCTGTATTTTTGTGAAATTTCATTTTGATATAAATTGTTTGAGTTGGTGGACTGCCTCTATATTCGGGCGCTGCTATGTACATTTTAGTAAGTACAACTACTTTAGTCTAATTCTGGTAGTGGTAACCGGCTATAAATTTTGGGGGAGTCTTTTAACTAGGTCAGCAACTTGGCTATTTTATTTGCTAGTTTTGAATTTTTGTTCACTGGCCTTGTTGATGGGAATGCAAAAAATTAATTTACAATATGATGACTATGTGCTATAAAATGCATTTATTCAATACATTTTTGATGGTTACTCTGGTATGTGTGTGACTAAAAGTGCAGGTAATAACTTGTCCTACAGAAGTCTTTGCAGATGACACTAAGAGGAGTGGTGTGGTTGACACATGCTGGAGGGAAGGGATGCCATCCAGAGGGATTTGGACAGGCTCAAGAAGTGGCCCTGTGTGAACCTCATGAGGCTCAACAAGGCCAAGTGCAGGGTCCTGCACATGGGTTGGGGCAACTCCCAGTATCAAGACAGGCCTGGGGGATGAAGGGACGGAAAGCAGCCCAGCCAAGAAAGACTTGGGGTAAAAAGCTTGGGAAAAGACTTGGGAAAAAAAAGACTTGGGAAAAGCTGGACATGAGCCAGCAATGCCTGCTCACAGCGCAGAAAGCCAACTGTATCCTGAGCTGCATCCCCAGCAGCATGGCCAGCAGGGCAAGGGTGGGATTCTGCCCCTCTGCTCCGCTCTGTGAGACCCCCCTGCAGCGCTGCCTCCAGCACTGGGGCACCAACAGCAGAAGGACACGGAGCTGTAGTAGTGGGGCCAGAGGAGGTCTACAAAGATGATCAGAGGGCTGGAGCCCCTCTGCTGTGAGGACAGGCTGAGAGAGCTGGGGGCGTTCAGCCTGGAGAAGAGAAGGCTTCCAGCCCCTTCCAGTCCTTAAAGGGGCTCCAGGAAAGCTGGGGAGGGACTCTGGAGCAGGGAGGGGAGAGACAGCACAAGGAGGAGCAGCTTTACACTGAAAAAGGGGAGATTTAGATGAGATCTGAGGCAGAAATTGTTTGCTGTGAGGGTGGTGAGCCCCTGGCCCAGGGTGCCCAGAGAAGCTGTGGCTGCCCCATCCCTGGAGGGGTTCAAGGCCAGGTTGGACGGGGCTTGGAGCAACCTGGGCTGGTGGGAGGTGTCCCTGCCCAGGGCAGGGGGTGGCACTGGGTGGTCTTTAAGGTCCCTTCCAACCCAAACCAGTCTGTGATTCTATTATTTGTGAGCAGTGTTTAAGAAAATGGTGTATTTGGAATTGCATCCTCGCTTTCTCAAGCTTTCATCCTAGGAACATGGTCCTACAGCTTACTGGTATGCCTGTTTAAAACTTCTTTAATAGTTCAGATCATAAGGGAAACCTTTACAAGCCATTCCTTATAGATATATTTATCAGAGATTTCTTTCATAATCTCTGAGATTGTACAGATTTTGCATGTTGGCAGGAGATGGTGAGGAGATGTGCTTGTACGTTTCTTGAAAAAGCTATTTTCCAGTAGAAGTAAATGAATTGTTTTGGAAAATTTAAATCTATCAATAACTATTAGAAGTAAATTTAGTAGAAAACTGTATAGAGTATACACTTGTCGGTTTTAAATAAACCGTTCTGTGTTAATTATGTGTGCTAAGAATATGTACTAGTATTCTTCTAAACAAACTCCAGGGAGACTGTGTATTTTATTAATTCTCAAACACAAATTTCTAGAATATTTAAAAAATAAAACACTTTCATATAATTATCTACATGAAAGTGTATGGTTATAAGTGGAAAATAAATAGCAAAGGATATTTTTCTTTCTAATGTAAACATCTGGCAGTAATCCTTGCTTACACAATTAATGGGCATTTAATTGGCAATGATCAGTTTATTGCAGCAATATGAAGTGAATGTTTCCCCAGGAACAAACAGCTGTTGCAAGAATTTCACAGCAATTTAGCAAACACCAGGTGATAGCTGTATCTAGAATGAAGTGTTCTGTCTCCAAGCGAATACAGTAGCAGTGAATCAGACAATGATATAAAAAGCGGACTGCTAGATTTATTTGAATTTTTTTTTTTTCACAGCCTCTGTAATATCGTTTCTAAATGAACCTCAGTAAAATAAGTTAATAATTAACTGAAATCCAATGGTATCCTACAGGGGCCTTTAAAGAGGAGACTCCATTTGAACCCAGAAGGCATTCAAAATAAGACTAATTCTGACTTTTTTTAAAAGTTGTATTGTTTCATTAGAAATTCAAGTATTTAAAAAAACCTCTACACTTAAAATAGCCGTGGCTTGTTATAGAGCAGGGTTTGAATCCATTGGGTAGGGGTTGCTCACTGTTAGACCACACAACAGTAACTTTTCCATACTTTTTTTGTTTCCGTGATTTTTATGACAGTTCTAAGACCACAGTTTGATTTGTCTTGAGGAAAAAAAAAAAAACCCACAAACAAACCCACACACAGAAAAAATTGGCTTCATTCACAAATTACTGACAATTAACTAAAAATATAATTATTTCTACCAGCTGTCTAAAATTAAATGTATTACTTTTTAATTTGTGTTGCTTGTGAGCAGCTTTTCCATTATGGCTTAAATAAAGTTTTTCATCTTTCATTATGTTCTCTCATTACTAATTTAATATAATGATAATAGCTATGCGAACTTTGTGTTACTCTGCTTTTGGCATAGATTAAATTGCACATTTTATATGTAGCATGCAGGCCAGTACAATGATTTTTGAAAGCCTGGCTTCGTTGGTGAGGAAAGTAATTTTACTTCAGCAAAATGCCTTATTTACTATGCTATTTTGTATTAGCCTATGCCACAGTCTGCAAACAATACACCAAAATGAGCAAAGAATCAAGGGACAGTTTATAGAACAATGCTTTCATTTTTTTATGCTCGCATTCTGCAATAATTCATCTCCATGACAAAAGCAGACAATCAATCATCTTCTATTGTGCTTTTCTCCATTAAAATTACTATTCTTGATATAACAAAAGGAAGCTGCCTGAGTAACAGGAACATTCCTACATGTTTAAATCAATACATTGATCAGGCTCAACAAACAACTCCTTAAATCATTAATATGACAATGCAGTTTTTGGATTAATTCATCCATATTAATATCAAATTACACCATTGTTGTTTATAATCTTCTAGAAAATACCCAACAATGCATATTAAAGGGATGCTTTACTATATTCCATTAGCAAAACATTGGCATCTGGTTATTTTGCCTTGTCAATAACTTGTAATTTTCAATGTGAAAAGTGAATATTCTCTAAAGTATTAAACCAAATATTGTGATTCTTTATAATTGTCTAAAACTAGATGCCTTAACTGCTGGCCAGGTTTTTGCGCACAAGCAAATCTCCTAGAGGAGTCATTACGAATGTGCCACACCAGTTTGGTGACAGGTAGAAAGACATTAAACAGCATTAGTTTGATCTCAAGCAACTAAATTCAGATAGCAATAATATATGTAGTATTTTCAGGTGGTTGCTAGAAGTTGTAAATATACCGGTTATAAATCATTAATAATGCTAATGTTTTCATTTTATTTGTGTGAAGATGATAACGACGTTGGTTTCAAGAGCCAGTCATGAATTTCTGTTCTTTTGTACAGTGTCTGCCAGGAAATAAAAGGAAAATCCCTACAAGCTTGCAATCCCACTAATGAAAGAAATGATAGAAACTGCCGAGCGTATTAGATGTGAAAGGAAATGGTCTCAGGACACTAGTAACCTGTTAACAGGAGCTTCTTTTTAGACATTACTGCATATGAAAATTTTAAGGAAGGATTTAAGCAAGAAGAGTGAAGTGGATTCACAAGTATAATACATGTATATTGGCTTTATGTAGCAATTAATTATCTGTGACATAAGTTATTGCTTTGCTTCTTCTGTCTTCCTTGGCTAGGGAGAAAGGTTGTTGTTTTGTCTACTGACTTCATCTCATAAAAGAGAAGATATGATGGACATTTAGAGAAAATATTAACGTAGAATTGTTTTGAAGTTAGTCTTAGTGACTGCATCGATGCGACCAGAAGGTGCTGTTAATTTTTTCATGATGTAGCCATCAAAACAAGAATGTCCTTCTGACTCTACATCTGAATTTCTCACTGTGAAATTACAGTAAAACACTTGGATTAAAATGTGAATAGTTTATGTATAACACAGTAAAGTAACAGGATTAAGTTAAGCTAATAATACCGCATGTCATTAACTAGCACAAAATTCAGATGACTTTAGAACCCCTGAAGATTTCTTTAATTGTATTTTCTTTTTCCTGAATTAATGAGGCCAGGCCATAACATGTTTCAAGAAAATGAAGTCTTTTGTTACAGGAATGCAAATGCAGTGGCACAGCATCTAAGATACTAGACAATATGGATGGTTGTAAGAATATTTTCATCACATTATAAATGAACGCCACAATAAGTTAGGCAACCATTATCTAATTAAATTTTCTTAATATGTTCTTCCTGTTAAACACTTCCTAGACATTAATTGATTGTGAAGATTCAATATCTATTTTCATTCATAATCCGCAATGTCAATATAAAGTGGTTTTGAATATAGGCAAATATAGGCAAATATAGTTCCGTTAAAAAAGAGTATTCCTTTCTTTCCTTAACTGTTGTCTAGTAACATTGTGTAAGCAAATTAGTTGGTTATATACAATAAGAAACCAAAAATTGTAGGTTACTTGTGATCTGGAAAGTTTTCCGTGTATAAGAAACTTTACATTCAGTTTTTAGGGATTCTCTGCCCCAGCCCATGGTCCTTGCAACGATAACTTGCGTCTGCTCTTCTTCGTATCTACTCAGTTCCCTTCACATGGTCTTTCAGGAAGCCTCTTTCCTTAGAAGAGATGTCAGAGGCATTTATAATATTAAAAAGAAAAAACAAACCCAACCCTAAATTAATGGATTAGACTGTGATTACAAGAATTGAAACCAAAGACTATAATTCTGGAGTATCCACTGAGTCACTCTGAATGCTGAAGATTATGCACAGTTGTGAATTGCTTGTGAGTCATATCACATATCCAGTAATAAGGGAATCTCATATTTTATGGCAGTGAATTCCAAGATGTCCAATAACTTTTTTATAAACCACAAGGAAAAGTGTAAGTAACCTCTATGGCATTTTGATTGGTATAATTATATTGGAAGAACTGTGAGAATAAACCAGTGAACCGTGGATTGCTTGACCAAAGCTATTTGGAGTCTAGTCACAAGTGTTTCGCAGCTAACGAAAGACAGGCAAAGCTCTGCTGCTAGATTTTTGATTCAGCATCGACCAACTAACCATCCCATACATGCTGAGCTCCAAACCGGTTTGGAAAGGGTGCCCTACAGGACGGATAAATGGTGAAGGATTAATATGGAGAAAGAAACCAATAGGAAACCAGAGCTTCATTTGTGAAAATTCTGTATAGTACTTAAAAATCCTTCTGTCACTCTTGCAAAATGTGTTCAGTATCTGATTAGGGTCAAAACGTGCTTGGTTGTTTTTGTTTCTTTTTTTTATTATATGCCCGTTAATGCTAAATGTTCCAGAATCATTGCCACCTATGAAGAGAGTTTGAACTATTTTTAGTATTTCCTGCTTTCCATTGGAAAAAAAAAGAAAAAGTGGTTTCTATTTAACTGGCTGAACTGATGTCTTAAAGTCAGAAGAATAGCTATTTTTCAAAATTATTTTGAATTTTGTAAGTGGACCCAGTTTCTCCTTGACACATCACTCTAGTAGTAATACATATGTTGTCTACAAGTTTGTTCTCTCTCACAATCTTAGAGACAGAATTTGCAGATTAGAGTTGTCTCAAATTAAAAAGAAAATTGAAATTTAAAGGTAATATACTGAAAAGCCTATTACCAGCTTTCTTTTAGCTTTCTTGTGAAGCTGTTACCTGAAGGGCACTTCAGCCGACTATTTAGTTTCATACTAGCATCTGCTATTTGGGATCATACAGGGAGTGGATAATTCACAGATAGCAGGGATTCAAGTCATGACTTGCACTTGAGAATTAGCCCCCAGGTCTGGAGAATAGCCTGTAGATTTAATTAGCTTTATAATTTCTACCATTCCTGAGGATTGTTTAGTTTGTGTAGAGTAAATCAGCTGCTTCATGGCAAAGTGGCAGTTCAAACTTGCAAGAACTGCATCTGAAATGCATTGTTCGACAAAAAAAATACAAGTATATTCCTTCACTCCTTGCTCTTAATCGTTGGTATCAAGAATCATTTGAGAGAATTCAAAAAGATTCCTGGTCTAAATTTTTCATAGCTGGCAAGCAAATCTGCAAGATGAAGGAGAAAAAGCTTTCCGTCTTTTCTATTGCAGTTGACATCTTAACTCTGGCTGTTAGCTGCAGTTCATTAATACTGTACTATGTTAGTTATGAAGTGCCATTTAGTGATCAACACTGATAAGGTTATTTTTTTAAGGAAAGTAACATTGTTTTGTGTATTCTTACTAGTCACCTGAGCTATCAAAATTTAGTTTCCTTTACCAATTAAGATAAAAAGGAATTCTTATGAAGCTGTATCAATAAAATTTCTTAATCCATTTCAGGTGTCTTGAACAGTTGTATGGTCAGTTGACCTATTTGGCTTTGTTTTCACTTTTTCCTCCAGCATAAAATAAAAATTGTGTGGCCAAAACTTTTTTGTGGAATATGAAAAACTGTGGTAGTATTCATGGCATCTATAAAATAAGTTAACACTGAAAATTTTCTAATTACTTGTTTGCTCACTTTTCGGAGCAGGAAACTTATTTGGAAGCAACTGTAATCACTGCAAAAGAATTAGTTTATTTCCATATTTTCCTCTTAATGTATAAAAACTATAGTTCATCCCTGTAGGTAGTACTCTCTTACAAATACAATTGCAGTGCTTGAATCTTGCAACTGTAAAAATTCAGCTTTATAATGGTTTATAACCTACAGAAGAATTCAGTCAAAGGTTTCCTTTGTAATGTTTCTAATATTGGCCATTATACTCTGGTTCTTACTTTAAGCAGGTGATACAGTGTCTAATGCAATCAAAATTCCATTTGCAAAATCAATATCCATGACCATAACCCAATAATTATGTAATAAACTAACTAAGGTCATTGCAGAATAAGAAAACGAGTTCAACACTTAAAGGACTTTTTAAAATCTATATATTGGCATATTTAAGCCCTCTAACTGCTAGACGTTTGAAGTACAGTCAGGTCATTTGCTGATATTAGTACATTTACTGTTCTTGATTAAGGAACTCTCGACTGCACGGACACATCAGCTGTCTTTTTTCTTAATAAAAGAGTGAAATGGTTTTGATCTCTGATAAGATCACAACCACCTTACCTGGAACGCTTTCCTTTGCGTCAGAGGAGTGGGAAAAAATTGCTACTCCCAGCTCTTTCCTGAATGCTCCAACCATCCCCCCACTTTCTAAGCAGCACAGGATCCTTTCTACTTCCAAAATAAAGAAAGAAGCATCACATTCTTTTCTGTGATGGGTGTGACTAACTTCATACATACTATGCAAGGAGTTATTTTTACTCTCACGAAGTTCTGGGCTTGAAAAAACACAAGGTTTCCTACTGACTCTAGTGTTTTCTGCTTCCACTATTAGACTCTACTTAAAACAAGTAAATTCTTTCAACCTTAGAAATTAATTTTACAGAATTCTTAGTGATACTGTCTTTTACGAATGATCAGTAGGGAAAACAAGGGGTGCTATCTTCACCTTGTTATGTAGGTGGGTCATGACCATGACTTGTTCATGGTTATCCAAGGCAGCTGATAGATCTGACATATTTGATGTTCAGTTGCTGCATACCACACTACCTCATCCAGGAGTCTGGCAGGAAATGTGCTACAGAAGCATTTAAGAGCAGTTAACACTCCAATGTGGCACTGTTGCCCGTGTGAAGAAAATGTTAAATTTAGCTTTTTTATTTTAAAAAGCTGCTTATGTTGCTCTGCAGATATACAAAGATGTGAAGAAAGTAGAAATAGTTCTCAGAAAGTAACATCTGTTTCGGAAGCCTCCTTCAACAACAGAGTACTATGCTGGTTAGTAGTGGACACAGAAAGCAAGATTTCAAGTGGAAAATTTCATGAAATTGCTTGAAAATTCCCTTGTTTCTCAAGGTCTATCTGGTCTTCATATAAAGTTCTGTCTTTGGGCTTTCCCTTTCTCTTTTTCTTCAAGTGCACAGACAAAGTAACTGAGACCTAAGTATATATTGTTTGAAGCACAGGGAGTTTTATTATTAAAAAAAATAAAAAACAAACCACCTTTGTAGGACATAAAGAAAAATTGTCATGTAAAATTTCGGGAGGAATGGGTAAAGCCAGCCGTAATCGGATTTGGAAATTTAGCTCAGGACTAGGGTTAAAGCTAAAGAACCCAATATGTCAACTTCACATCTTACCTCAAACCCAGCATTTCAGCAGGCTATTAAGCATGATGGCAAAGCATCTGTTCCTGCAGCACTGCAGAGGGAAGCCTGCCACCTCATGAATTACCAGAATAACTCCGGAATTCAAAGTCTTAGTTAAGAACAGACTTACCTCAGCCTGGCTGTTTCAGTTCACCGGGTCCTTGGCTAAGTGGGACTTGAGACACCATGACTGAAGATGCGTTCCATGTACTGAGAATTATGCATTCCAGATGCTGTACTACTTGCCGTAATACATTTCAAGTTAAATACATCTGCAAAGTTGTATAAAAAAAAAAATAAATGCATATTTCATAGTGTTTAAAAAAACAACATTGCTTAGTCATAGGAATACACCTGGACTCCTACAAGCTTTACGGATTTCCAGAGCCAATAGCATAAGCTAGGAGTGGCATGTTGCTATTATACTTTCAGTGGGAAAGTTACAAATTGATTAAACATTTGCCACAGAACCGTGCTGGTTCTCAAAATTACCATTATTTGCCTTCATCCTGAAACACTGCCCACGCCAGTACCTCTCCTAAGTTTCTGTACTTTTCTGATCAATACTGTCTGTGTTCTGCAAACGTATAGCATTTTCGTCGTTCAGAAAATCAGTGCCCTACGCACGCAGGAAATAGTGGGAATGGCCAGAGTTCAAAGTGAAAGGAAAAATATGGGGTACGTGACCGCACAGCAGGAGAGGCTTCTACCTCTTCCCTTACACAGCGCTTACATCCACTCACCTTGCATTAGTTAACTTTACAGACTGCTTTGCAGCTTGAGCGACAACTCCTCCAGTTCAATCAGCGCATCCAATATAATGCCGTCTTGGTGCCAAACAACGTGTTAGAGCGTGTCATACCTTGCGCTTTCTTCGGATCCGTCGCTGTTGCTCTGAAGCGTTTCGGCGAAGTGGAGTAGCTGTTTCGGAGGGTGTGATTTGACAATACACTTGATGCGGGATGTAAGTGCTCAAGATGTGGCTGACGCAGGTCAAGGGGGCACTCAACACTGCATCACATTTTTATAGTTCGTGGAGGATTTAAGGGGAAATACAAACTGTTTCACACCATGTTTTCCAGCGCGGGCTCTAACCCATGATCAGTGTAACACCACGTAATCAGCTGAGCCTGTTTTTCCAGGCATTATGTTGCAATCCCAGTTTCCTCTCCCGGTAACTTGGAAGTTGTTGCCAGCGCAGTCACAGTGTCTTACAGTGACTAAAAAGGTGCTTAAAATGTTCACAGCAGCGGTATTAGGTGTTTTGACTGACTGAAGATGTCAACGTGTAGAATCCCTAGGGTCTAATGAAATTGCTCTTTTTTGCTTGCAGCAGTCTATTCCTTGGCCACATTACTATCCAAAGACTAATTTCAGTAATAGCTTTATTAATTTTTCTTGTATTAGAGATGCGGTCATGGAATTTTTTTCCTTGAGAATGGCTAGACAGTAAGGTGTGCTGCCTTTAGTTGCCAAGAGAATCTTTACAGGTCACTGAATGATCATCCACATTCTTGTCATCTATAAAATGTTTTTGAATTTATATATATTTTTTTTTCTATTACATTGCTGGAAATTTTTTTTTGTTGTCTGACTGATGCGGTTTTTCAGCTGCTTTGCATGCATGCCTTGCTCGTAAACGATGTTTTCATAGTGACAGTTGCTGATTAGCTCTTGAGACCCTGAAAATTCCTGTTGCCATTTGCAAAATAAACCAGCAACTTGCTTAAGCATACTGTAGTAAAGCTTTGACGAAAAAAACACAGCAGCCCAATGTATCATTTATCACCATTTCAACCGTATTTGCAAAGATTTTTGTTGCATTACTGAGGGGTCAAGCAAGGTTTGCCAGTTTTCTCATCTTTAGCGCTGAGACGCTCATACTCATTGGCTTGCAATTTAAATCTGAGCTTGAATTTCCTGTTAATCTCGTGATTCTGATCACACACAGCTCTGTCAGCTGTAGTTGATGATGAAAACGTTAACTAGGCTCCAATTGGTTTGTTTAACTCTTTATAAACCATATATACAAATTCGACAGAATTAACAGGGTTGATTAGATGTTGATGGTATTTTTAGAATGGTAGCTCTTGTACATTCCCCAAAAGGGAAAAAAGGGTCAGGAAATGAGCTTAATGGTGGAGCACACTTGGCAACAGGGAACAGTTGAAGTAACTGCTAGCTCATTGCTATACCTGGCCTCAGACAACTTAATCTACTGTGGTTTTCCTGAGTTTCCCATGGGACGGGGAGTCCTGTGTGGGTGTGCCGTAGCTGAGGGTTCTTCATGTTCTGATGCCCCCAAAAGTACGTGCAAACTGAGCTTATGTGTCTCGGCTGATACCGAATCAAACCCCCGCTGGACAGCTGGCTGTTGGTATCTGGACGCAAAAAGCAGAACTTGGGAGTCAGTCTGTGGCTTAACATTCCGCCCCCGACCCTGAACTCGCTGGGAATGGTGCTGCTTGCCCTCAAAGTTTTACCCTTGAAAGAAGAACAGAATGTGTGAACAACCTGATCTCTATTTCCCTTTCTGCACATAAAGCTTGGATTGGATTGTTGGACCCCCTCCATCATCCCCACCTCCCCAAGGTTTCCGAGAAGAAAGCTAAAGGCCTTTGAGGCCAGAATGAGTTCCTTACCAACATGGGCATTGGCAAAGAGAGACCTTTAGCTACTGAATAGGAAATATGGAATGCTGGGATATGCTTCAAATCCAGTAGTCTTTCTTGACATCCCTATCATCTTCAGATCAACAGCCTGAAATCCGTCCTTGAAAATAGGAATTTTCCAGATTTTGTTTCAGTACTGAGCAAAAATCTTTAATAAAAGACAGTCATAAAATGACGCTTTAAATCTATTTTCTGTTTCTGGTGCTTCCACTTGGACCATCTGTATACCGTTTTGGAGGGATGTGCATGATTCTCCTCTCACGCTATGATGCAGAGGAAATCTTTGCTACAAGTAGACCAGAAAAAGGAAACATTAAGGGTGGGGGGTTTTATTGTTTGTTGTTGCTGTTGTTGTTGTTTGGGTTTTTTTGTTTTGTTTTGTTTTGTTTCGCAGCCTAGAGATTAGACTATGAAAAGTTTTATGCTCTTTATGGGTCTAAACTAAAGTTTCCATAAACATGTTGTGACTTAGGGGATTTTCAGTGTTGAAATAGTAAATTCCAGTTTCTAAAATATAACTAAGTGCTGATCTGTCTCACTGTTTTTGTTCATATTTGACTAGGGTTGGTCCCACATCTCTATAGACCCTGTTTTATGCCCCAATCAAGCATTTAAATTAAATTTCTTTGAAGTAATAGATGTAGAAAACCCATCCGATCCCTATTGTTATATTGCTAGGGCTATGTCCTGCTGTTTCCGGACTAGGAGACTTTACCTCTCATTAGGGTCGCACTGTAACAGACTTTACACTGCCTAGGCTAGATTTCCATTTGCCAATCCCACAGCAGGGGCCGATATCATTGTGATAATAATCCTGGAATCACTGCCTTCAGCAGAAAATCACTTTCATGACCAGTGGTTTAAAATTCGGCTGCTGCTATCTGTCCTTTCCTCTTCAAAATGGACACTGGGGGGTCGTGGAGTGCCCGGTGCATGTTGGTGTAACTGGCCAGAGGTCAGCAGAGGGGTGCAGAAAGGATGCGTGTGGATCTGGGCAAATTCAGTAAAAACAGCAATGGCCGTTCTTTAATATTTAAAGCTTTAAGAAATGCCCAAGCAGTAATCAGCTCTGTTTGAGCACTGGTTGCGGCAGAAGTCAAAAGCTATGGTTGAACCTTTCAGCTAACGACCAGCACAGTCAGGTGAAGCTTTGCGCCCTTGTAAGGTGAATTGAGAGAGTCTCCTATTTAAAAGATTTCTGGCATAACTGAAACAATGTCAAAATGCCTCCAGTCAAATCAGTCAATAAGATATAATTAACATTGGAATGCTCCCACTCTCTGACGACCCAATTATTCATTCAGTTTTGCAGCAATAGAGGAAGAGTGTAATACAAAGTTTTTTCAGTAAATTACAGAAATGAGATGGAGTTCTGAAGTTCAAACACCTTTAACTCTTCCAGAATATGGGTATCTCCTCAGGCGCTGCCTGCTCTACGGAATTTTTTTAAAAACCACTTCCAAAACAGCAGCAATAACCACCAGAACGCACTTTACAAAGCTCAAGTATCAGGAACACGACTTTACTTTGTATTTTAAGATACAAATTTTAAGGTTGTAAACTGATAATCTCAGATACTGTGAGGGAGATAAAGACTTTCTAATGGCAAATATATGTGTGTGTACATATACACATATATATATGTGTATATGTACACACACACACATATATATGTGTATATGTACATGTACACACACATATGTATTTATAAAAAGGAGGAGAATCACACTCCTATGGAGGAATCCAGCTGCATCTGCCCAGTGGAAACAAATGTGATGAAGTTTCTTTCATACATGTCTCTCAACACACTCAAGGACTTGCTTCTTATGGGAACTAAAATTGTTCTTCTACAAATCTCCTCATCCAGAGAGGTCTTTAAGTGTGATAAACACCACTTCTAACTATCCTGAAGTTTTAAAGTTATTGTTTATCTTAGTTTGGATGTATCTTTACTTCATCCCAATAAAAGAAAGACTAACTCATAGAAAGTGGCTATGAGGGCTTTTGTCATTTTCAGATTATTATTTTTGATTCTGTTGCAAATGGCAGCACTGATTTTAAACATGTTATTTAAAACTTGTGAGCCATATGGTCAACTGTTTCTACTGTAGTAAGCCATCTCTAGCTAAGTATCATAACAGTACCTTCGACAGCGATGGGTTTTTATTTTGAGTTTACTTCTGGTACCAACGACTCTACAACTTCTATTCTGTCCTCATCCCATGAGTTAAAAAATAAATTGAGCTTTTTCTGAAAATTATGTCTTTCTTCATTACTTTGGTTCAGCTGCTGCTTCCACAACCTGGGGTTTTATCTTTACAGGTAAACGCACTTTACTTTTCCAATCTAGCAGTGAGTTTTCTTCTTTGTCTATAAAAACAGGTCTAAGGTTCTGTCAGCAGGCACAGAGTTTAAAAACATTTTATGGACTCACCTTTGAAAACAACAGATAAGGAAAAAAAAAATACTCCAAGAGGCATGCCTTTCTTAGGGGAAGGCGTTTCTGAATGTGCTCGATGGTGCAGTTCAGCAGGTAGGAGCGGGGCAGGAAGGTGCAATTATGTTAGCTGCAACTCGGGCTGGAATTGGGCTCACTTGAGTCAAAAGATGCATATACATATGCAAAACTTGAAACCAGAAGCAAAAAATTATTAGGGACAAAGCAAGGAAGAGAGCCGTCCCAGTTAGGGGATGACTCCTCATATGATATAAATGGCAAGGTTTCTGTTTTGGTCCAGCTAGAAGATTCATCCAGGAAATGGCACAGTCAGAGGTTCTGCAAGAATATATTCCATGGTGAGTTTGGGCTTTTTTTTGGCAGAGGTGAAGGAGAGGAGGGGGAATGACATTGAGCATTACACCTTCTCGTCTGCGCCTTGGCAAAATAACCCCTCTGAATAGAAGACGTCCCTAAGGTGGGTCCATGGAGGAGGATTCCTTTCCCTTCACCTGAAGTACGTGGTCCATCCAGCTGCGGTGCATCTTCACTGGATTTCAGAAGCTGAGTTGGATTTTTTGGCGATCTGCTTCCTGGCAACACAGTTTTGACTCTAACAGAGTGTCAGGCTTTGTTTTTCAAATAACATTGTATACATTCCTTGGGGGTTATTAATATTTAACTTTAGCGTGTAGTTTAGTTAGCTAAATTAGCTGACTGATCTCCTAGCGTTAACGGAGAGAGTGGCCCTTAAGGTGATTTTCAAAATACCAGCCTAACTTAGACTCTGGGAATAGCCTCCCGAGGTGCCTTATAGTCTACCCATTGACACAGATTTAACTTGAAATACTGGTACAAATCCCCCCTCATCCTTAATTCCTACAGAGGTGCTTTCAATATTTTCCTAAGAACTAAAGTTTACAACATACCTTCATTTCTATATGCACATATTTAAATGCCTGTGACTGTCGATGGAGCAAATCTCAGCAGTTAGTTCAAACATCTGCTCCACTGTGAGCATGTCCATACTCTTAATAATCTTATATTTGTTGCTTCATGAATACTTTGATGCAATGAAATAGTCAGTAATGAGGCCCAGGCTCATGCTAAGGGTCTGTTTCTAATTTGTATGTCTAAGAAGGACACACCAGCGTGGAAAACTTTGAATTCTGACCCTTGAACAGTCAACCTAAATATTATATTAGCGTACAATGCACTTTATGCAAATTTATCTTTTTCTAAACTGATCCAATATAAATTTGCCCAAGCCTACTTTCTAATCTTGATGGATATATTCTAATTAGGAAAATTGACTCGTATCCCAAGTGACATAAATTAAAAACTTAAGGATAAATACACACCTAATTGACTGGTGGCATGCTGAGGATATTTGGTTTGCAGATGAGAATGTTCATGGAGATCATTTGGCAGAAAGCTATGTGAAAATGTATTATTGTGTTGCGGGTTGTATTTTGCCCTGCAAAGACATAGTTTTTTAATATTAGTGGTAGCTGAGATGATTGAAGCGTTAGTGAGTAGATGATGCTTTCTATATGCTGTTTGTTACGAAACTACCTCTGACATACATCACATAATGTTTCCTGTTGATTGATCTAATTATATACACATAGTTTTATCAGAGCTTTGTGAGCCTGGAGATACCCGTGTTTGCTTAATGTTCGACAAGCACAATTCAAAACCCTCTAGGCTCACCAGGCCTGTTCCCATAATCCTTAATTGGGAAAAGTAAGCCTTGAGAGTTTTGAAATACCATGCTGAAATTGAGCTCAGGGGCTGCTAACACTAACCATCAAAACTCCCTGTGTAAGCCCGCAAACAATAATACATAACCCCATCCATGTGCCACCCCCTCCAGATATTTGGCAGATAGATAGTCTAAAAATATGCAGCTACAGCAGAATTAGACTTCAAAAGTTTATTTTGAATAGTAAAAGTACAAAACTCTGGGTTTATTTTATTTTAGAAAACATAAGAATTAAGTGTTAATTATTTATAATGTTTCTGAAGAAAAATATTGTTTTGCTGTTTCTTCTCAAATAATGGTTTATGTTAATTGTTTCTTAACTGTCTGAGGGGAACTGCAGTGGAAATCCGCTAGGCTCATTAATATACAAAGGTCCTTGTATTTTATCAGATTACACAGTAGGAATATGGTTATGATCAGTGATTCGTCATTTTCCTCTTCATCCATTTCATCCGACTTTCTGAATTCTGCACATTACTGAAGGGTCATATGGGTGGCTCTAAGTACTAATAATAAGTTGCGCTGTAAGAAACAGATTCCCATACACCTTCATGCTTTCCTACATGTTTGTCCTTTCCAACTTTTTGGAAGCTCTGACCAGAGCTTTCTACTCATCCTGACGCTAATTTGCAGGACAGATCTCTTAGTATCTAAGAACCAGGTAATAATTTAAAAGATAAAAAGTGGAGACTAGGTTAATGGGAGGCAGGCAGAGCATGAAACTGTTTACGCTGGTTTTGCACTATTTTGCACCTTCTGTTGATTGAGATTTACCTCAGAACAGTGACGGCACATGTTGAATAAGTGGGAGAGGAGCTCAGGAACATACATGTTTATTAAAACGTGCTTTCTTCAAGGCATAGGTAATTCAATTTGTTCTGAGGAAGGAAAGAAATATATTGTTTATCTTCTGAACCTCAGCTGGGCAAATACATCCTGAGACTTGTGAGCTAAAACAGTGTAAAAGTAGACAACTGAACAGGGACCTCCAAGCTGGGAAAGCTGCTGGCAAAGCTTAGTTTTGGAGGATTCAAGGTTGCTCTTGGAAACACTCCCCAGGAAATTATTATTTAGTGTGCTACAGTAAATGCTATGTAAAATGAAAAATCTGGTGTCCTAAGCACTGCATGAAACAGAAAGCCAACGTACTACTGTAAGAATTCAAGATGTCCATAAATTTAAATTTAGATTTTGTTAGGATGACAACATTTTAATTGTATTTTGAAAAAAAAAATTAAAAAAATTTTTGGTCAGTGTCTCTTAAAATTTATTGTAATATTCTGCTTGCCATTTATTGATACTCTCATAGTTTCCTTGTATTTTCACAGGTTGTGAATGCAGCTATGTTAAACTAGTTTTACTGTATTAGCTATAGTGCTATATAATTTTAAAGTGTACTTTGAAGTTGCACTGAAATTTTTCAGCAGCTGGAGCAACATTTTTAGATGTAGAAGTGTGACTTTACTAGTTATGGAATGCCCAAGTGATGATAAAGTAGGTAAGAAGCATAAAAAACTGCAGTCTTGATGGAAGGAAGGCAGATGAGAAAGATGGTTTTAATTTTTTTTCCACTAGATCTAAGTTAAGAATATTACCCATAACACTACATAATTGAATTAGTATATTAAAATCTTGGTATTAAGTCCAAAGTCTGAGTGAGAGGCTTAGTGGTAAAAGGCTGCTAAAACTTAATTTCTCGTAAGTGGGATTTGAAGGAAAGACTGTAGGCTCTTAGCTATGGGGAAACGAAAGATTTGTTCAAAGTGTGAGTATGGAAGATGAAGTCTGGTACACAGAGCATGTTTTCTGTTTTGGTTTTTTTTTTGTTTTGTTTTGTTTTGTTTGTTTTTTATTTGCTTTTGGATGTTTGTTTGGGTTTTTTAAAATATATTTGTAATTCCTAAGTTAGACAAACCTCTAGCTACCACCCCAACGGCACCAGTGGTTTTGCTAGAGTGACTCAACGAATCTGAGCCAGACTTGTGAGCAACTGAGAGGCCGGGCAGCGTCAAAGACACACTAAGGTGAAATGCTGATTGTGTCTGCTACAGTTCTCTAAAATTTGTTTTTGGTGTATCCCTTCTCTAACCCATTGTGCGTAAGTTACTCTAGCAAGAAGTTGTAACTGAAGTCCAGGTTGCTTTACTCGAAGTAGTGTGGGTTTCCCAACGGAAGCCATGGTGGGGTGGGGTGCCAGTTTGGAGAGATGTACAGAGGATGTGATGGTGTGGGGCTGCTGGCAGGGTCTGTAGATGAGTGACCAGGCCACTGCTGGGTTGTCCATCCGCTGTGGGCTCTGGCAGGGCCACATGGAGCACCTGGGCCGTGCATGAGCCCACTTTTCACTTATTATCCATGTGTGGCTCAGTCTCACTGGTGGTGTGCAGTCAACACTGTTTGGACGCCTGCTTCTTGTTTCAGATTCACAAGTTAGCCAATGGATGACAGATGTTTCACTTATTAATCGTCTACTATCTAATAATCACTTGTAGGGGATGGAGGCTCGTGATGTGTGCAAAAGCATATGACGTCAGCTACGCCTCTTGATGCTCCAGGCCTTATCTAACCTCCTCATCTCCAATAAATGCGGTTTTCTTTTCTGGAGCATTTATATTTTTGATTAATACTTCTGCCGTCTG
>NC_071497.1:3278856-3286356 GCF_028500815.1 Rissa tridactyla | reverse complement strand
CAGGGGTAAGGTGCTTTTCTCCATTTCAGCTGTAAAGGGGGGAGATTTCTGCTGAATATTCAAGATACAGAGGATTTGCCTCTGGCAGTAAAAAACAACTCAGTGAAAATACTGGAAAAGCAGGTGCTATACAATGTGTATGATACCTTATCTCTAGATGCATCTGGGTTTCCTATGTTGATATTTGCATGCATTTCTCTTGTCATATGCCTATTTATCTGTTTTACCTGTCTAACAGTACACAGACAATTTGGCGTAGCATATTACAGTTTTTTGTAGGTGATGTTTTTAGTTTTCTTTAAAAGTTGGTGCAGTGGAACTGGCATGATTTGTGGGGTGAATTAAGAGATTAAAACAACATAAGTGCTGACTGACAAAAATGGGTATTTAGAAGCGTTGCAACAACTTTCGCTCAAGGCTAATTCACAGAGTGCATTTCTTCTCATGTAATAACTATTTTAGTTATTTAGTTATGCTTTAGTAAGCATATTTTAAAAGATTTTAATATGGGGAGGGGAGAACCGACATTTACAACTTTCTATTGATATATTGAATATTTAATCTTCCAGATGCACTCCAGTCAGAATAACTTACTTTAGCAGAATTCGTTTTCAGAAATCCCAGTAATTGCATGAAGCTTGAACATCCTCAAACGGTACAGTGACAAGTCTTAGCTGAAAATTCTCCTCAAATTTTTAAATGGGAGATTCTAGAATATGGGCTCGAAATTATGGTAGTGGCTATGGAGCTGTTTGACTTATTGCCTGGGGTTTGATTACGTAGGCAATGACACTAAAAGGGTAAAATACAGTATTTATTTTTTTAATACAACACCTGTATTGTATGGTGGGCTGATTTTGGGCACATTTGTCGAGGCGCAGAAGAGGGACAGCCTTGACCTACCAGCCACGCCGGAAACGACCTAGGCAACGTCACTCGTCTAGTCTAGAAAAACTGGCCTTTCTGGCAATTCCATCTGGGCATAATAAACTTAGATGTCACCTTAAGTATTGTTGCATAAAAAATAGGCGGATTGGACAGAATCGCACTGGTTTTTTCCCAGTACCTAGGTACCTTGGATCTGTTACCTGGATGAACAGGAGTTGCTGTGCTATTAGAAGCTTCTCCTTAGCTTGATTTTCTTCCTCCGTCTCACTGACCTTACCAAACCCCAACTTTTGTTGTTCAGAGTGTTTCTTCTGAAGTTCATGACCAAGCCTTTAATTTTTATTTTATTTGCAATATTAACTGCTTCTCTGCAGAGGCGCAATACGTTCGTAAGAAAAAGATGTTTCACTGAAAACGCTGGAGGAATCCATGGTTTTCAGAAGACTGTTAATTAGGGATTAAATGCTGAAAATCTGTCAGGCCACCACTAATCGGTTAAATCTCACATGCCATCAGCTCACGGGTCAGAACTTTTCATAACTCATGCTGCAGCAAGTCTGTCCATATAGATGAATCTGGTTTCTTCATGCACACATGTCATAAAATGTTGTTATTGCTATTTTTAACTTAGAATAGTAAGCATTTTTACCAAGGTGATTTTTAGCTTTTTTTTTTTTTTTTCCCCCCTCATAGTAATGTTAGTGATTTGCCAGCCAGCAATAACTAGAAAACGTGAAATAATTAGTGTGCAGTGATTTTAGGACTTTGGGAGAATTTTATGTGAATAATCAGTCAAATATTTAAATCACTTTAATGCTTCTCCCACTGTGTTCTTTTTTGCGGCTTAATTTAATAGCGTTTGTTGGTGTGCATGCTTGTACAAACCTGCTTTTGGGGTACGTATATGTGAACATGTATATAAACTGAAATCAGATTTCCATCCATGTTCTATCAGACCTTTGCACATTTGTTGAGTAAAATAAAAACAGGACTGTGTAATGTCTGATACCAAACACTGTATTTTTTGAAAGACAAATATGAAAGCTTGCTAGTTACAACAAACTAATATTAAGAGATTATAGCAGTTTTGAGAGATCTAGTCAAGTACCTAAAATGTTCAAATATAGCATAAACTTGTCAGGGCTGTATGCGAACGTAACGGGAGTCAGAATAAGTTGCTTGAAAAAATTACAGGGAACTGTTCTGTTTGTTGAAGTGTGTGTGAGAGCTCATAGGACATTGAAAGGGTTGATGATCACCCCTTTTTTTTAATTTTTAATTTATTTTTTTTTTACTATGGATTTTTACTATGAATAACTTCCTAAACTCCTGCCTGATTCACAATGAAGAGATGAGCCAAGCACTAAATCCTCTTCCTAATGACTGACTTTTTCGTGGACGAAGGAAGGGAGCATCCGACAACCAGAGGTTTTATGATTTCTGGGATGTTTTTCCACAGGTAAAGGCTGATGGCCACGTAGCCAAGAGGAACCAGCTGAAATGTGGAATTGTCACTTGGCCTCTGTCACTGTCTTTTATTAGGCATTATAGGAAAGCTAACCTAGATGAATGACTTTTTCCTTTTATGAGAATTAATAAAACTGGGCTGGGCTTAGTGAAATTAATTTCGTAAAGGTCAGATAGATATTCAAAAATATCTATCCTGATTTGTGCAGAAGGTGTTGACCATTTACGTGTAAGAAAACAGTGCAAATATCTGGATGCGGTACTTTAAAAGCATTTAATATCTAATGAATAAACTTCATATTACATATATTCAGAAGAAAATCCTGAAAAGCAACAATAATACCAGCAGCAATACTTCATTAGAATATTGTTTGCGTTTATTACTCTGTACTATTGAGCGTTGTTTTATTTAAAATTTGTGCATTAAATGTGGCAGTGGGAATTACGCATTAATAGGTCAGCTTATGAGGGAGGATTCTTAAATTATCCTGTTTCTTCTTTTCAGTGTTGAAATTTTGTCATAGGTTCTTGGTAATTTCTTTTAATTTGAAAATAACACCTTAAAATATAGCTTTTTGTATATATTCATATATATATAGAGAGAGAGGCACATATTTGATTTTAAAATCAATGAGTGTCATTGAGTCCACTTTTACTTCAGGACTAATTATATACTGACTGTGTATTTGCAGTTAATAAGCTTAGATACTAGGGGAAAAATCAGTGGAAAAAGATTACACCACAGATAATTAATAAAAATCAATTAGTTTGTTAATGAGTACTCTGCCATTACCCAAGGTGGCAGAAACCAGCTGGGGAAAAAAAGCAGCATCCCTGAATAGGACATTTTAGATGCCTGAGTTCTGCTGAGAATTTCAAAGGAAATAACTATAAGAGGCAGCACTACTTGGGTTAAAACTGGCTAAATTTCCTCTTGAGATTGCAGCTCCTCTAGCTAATAAATCTAGTAAAAAAGCGATTCACCTTTAGTGTATGCTATAAACCATTTTCTGATGCCTTAAGTACATTGCTCACTGCCCTGTATTAAAAACAAAACCCATAGTTGTAAATGTCAATGACTAGGATTGTTAGAGCTCTTGCATCTCCTCGCTGTAGTGTAAAAGCTGGAAACACCCATTACCTCTTAGATGACTTTAGGATAACATTTTGCATTCAGATATATAAATGGCATAAAGTCAAACATGATCTGACAGAGAAATGCAGAATGCCTTCAAAGAGTCCTTGGACTAAAATGGAAAAGTTCAGTGGCAATGCTTATCCACTTGTAAGTACAATTTTGTAACACAAAACGTACAAGTTTCCATCACTTTTATTTTTTCCATGCACTGATAAGCTGCAATTAATTTAATCAAAGACTATACAGAACTGGGAAAAACATTATAATCCATAAGCACATTGTCAGCCACATAATTTATTTTTGATACCTTGGCTGAGTATATCTGGAATGAAATAGATATTTCTGTGGGAAGACAGAGGAAGGAGCTTGGATTTGGAATCATTGTATATAATTCAAATTTTATTATTCTTGTCAAGAATCAATGGAAAATAAATATATGTAGAAAGTATTGATGCCACTAAAAGTCATACTCTCTGTGTCAGTCAAGACAGATGTATACCACAACAAGAGAATTCTGTTTTTTTTTAAATACTACAAATGGTTATAAACCATTGCTTCAAAGAATGTTTTCTGTGTGAGAGGAGAACTTCGATTGTTATGTACAGTACAGGCATGAGGTAGATAAATATGGTATTTTTATGTAAATAAAGTATTACAGTAAATATAGTGCTGCTTACTAAAAATACTTCCAAATATGCAGTTGTCGTCCTGTTTTGGGAAACTCGCCATGCAGTTCACTGTGAGCAAATTGTGCGTTCCAGTGCATGGCAGGTGATCTGAATTACTTTAAGTCTTAACGAACAACTTGTGGACCTGAATTTGCTTCCATAAACATTGTGATTTTAAAGTTTTTGGAGAGTATAATGGAGAGACAAACATATTTTCCTGCTTTCGAACCATAGAAAAGACATTGAAATGTTTAAAATTATGATTTGGGACTCAAGAATGATTCTGTATACTGATGACTTTCCAGTTTTCATTATTTCTCTGTATGTTGGCTTTCCTTCTATAATATAGGGATTGCAACAGTTTTCTTTGAAAACCTACTTTTAGACAATATGAACTCTTCAATCTAACCAAATTGTATTTCAAAGAATTCTTTATTCTCTGTTCTTTGTCTCGGCGCTGTTACCCCAAACCTGATGAGTTCTTAAACACCATAGGATAGATTCTGTTGTTTTATACGACCATGAATTGTCTGAATGACCTTTTAAGAATTACTATCTATTTAAAAACATAAGCCTACAGACAAAAATACCATGGGCGTAGCTTCCTCATTACACTTCTTGCCATCACACGTGTTTTCTTATTAAGCTGTGTACTTATGGCAAGTAAAAGCTGTCAGAATGTAATCTTTGTGTCAAGTTAAAGGTTCAGACAAGGTGCATACTTTTTATAAACACTGAGCAGAGAAGTTCCATATTTGCATAATTATCCCCATTTCCATATAAAACGTCTCAATTTTGAAGAACCTGTGACAAGCATACTGCTCTTCTTGGATAACGCATCGTGGAAGCGGCAGAGAGTTGTGAAGGATGGTGATCTTGGAAATACGTCAACATTTTTAGTGGTAGAGTTAAATTTTCCATTTTTAACCTTCAGTAATCTAGCAAGCAATGGACTACTTTAATGTGATTCTTGGCACTCATTAACCCTTGATTACCTTTTCCATCAACCAGCAGGAGCACGTCCTTGGCATTTATTAGCTAATGATAACTATCTAAGGCCAGCGAGGTACAGTACCTCGTGTTCATCGATGTTTCCTGTTGAAGCCTCGCGCTGAGGGTGTGCAACAGAATACGTACAGCACAGTTAGGTTCAAAACTGAGACTACGGTTTGCCTAATCCTGCACAGTTTCAGATTTATCCAGACGTCTCAATGGTCTATTTGCAAATGTTTATCATAGTTTTGTAAGATTTGCATGCATCGTATCATGTGCTCCAAACTCATTAAAAATTATAAGGTAATAGTGATGTCAAGTGGAGAATATTATTCTTAATTTCCTATCTACTGCTTGATAGTTCATATCAATATCCTAGTAAACAACTTCACTTGATGGTACAGGTATTTGAAATGAAAGGTATCAAGAAAACAGCCTGTTACCAACACTGATTTTCACGTTTTGCCACTCTCGCTATAGAACATAGATTTATGAGATATCTCAATTGCACATTACTTTCCATGTGTGCAAGTAGAATGCACTACAGAACTAGTAAGAAAAACATCCTGGCTTGTGGTTTGTAAACGACGAGAGTTTGACAAAATGAACAATTAAATTTTACTGAAAAAAATCATAACAATGTTTTTGTAGCTGTGATGGTCCCTGGAGGAAAGGGGGGAAAGTTTTTAGAAAAATCTGATGTCCTTAACTCTCTGTCTTACTTAACCAGCTGATACACCTGGAAAAATTAATAGCTTGGAACGTTTGTTCTCTTTCTCCTCCACACTGCCAATATCATTCTGCCCAACAAAAAGCATTATTCTTCTTACAAACCTTACAATACTGGACCACTTTGTTCATTGCAAATTATGCCCTCAGTTTGCGACCAATGTTTGAAAAGAGATGACTGCGATTTCTGATGACTCCTTCACTGCTTACATTTAGTATGAACTTTAATTTTTTTAATGGCTTTGTGTTTCTCACTTCACATAAGGAGTTTTTGGACTCAGGTGTTCCCCGGAACTCTGGAAAAGTGCATATCTGACTTTAAAAACATTCTTAAACCTTGCTGAATTGAAGCCTTTTGGCTAGCACCGCTTTTCTCCACTTTCTCCCTTCCTAAAAGAATGTTCACTAAACTGCTGAACAACTTTTGGACAACTTGCACCAAATGCAACCACATTCATTGCAAGGTATGTCTTGAATTAGAAGTTTCAACTTATCTTATTTTGGTAAATGACAACGAATGCCACGTTTTTATTGGCTTTTTTGGTTTGGGAATTTTGATCCTCCTACCATCCATCATTGACAGGAATCACTGCTCTGGGTACAAGCAAAATATTAAAGCCGGGGGATGACTTTGAAGAGGATGCTTGAGAGCTGAGGAGCAGGGAGTTACTGGGAGAGAAGCAATGAGATGTTAACATACTTTCTAGTAGCTCTCTCCCTAGACATGCCCAACGTTGTTCATTCAGTCCTACTCAATTTCACTAACTGGGGGTGTAGCAAGTCAGGTATGGAAAGTGTCGCATTCTGGTGTGGAGATTTGTGTCTCTGGAGATGTGCTGGCAACCTTTCATACATCTCTGGTAGAGCTGGGGCTGACGTTGGTGAGAGGCAGTGGTGCAAGGTTTGCTTCTGGTGATGTGTTGAAGGTCCGGACAGAAAGAATGGAAGGTGGATTAAGTGGAAACTTGTTTTTAAATTACCATCTCATGAGCTTTCATGTTCTTCAATCTTTAAGCTGTAAAAACAGCGCACAAAAGATCAGACAACTAGTTTTTACATATTGCTGTGTACGTAGACTCTTCTTTATTCCACGTGCTTTTCATTCCATTTAGCACGCATTTTGCAAAAGAGGCAATACCAACTTTGAACTCTGTTGGAGAACTGTGGATTGATATTTCAAAGGATAAATCAAGACAGAGCTTTTGTCAGTTAAAACAAAATAAACTTGTGCAGCATTTTAATGATGGTATGTGGAACATGAAAGTTCAGGGCCCTTCTCTGAATCAAGCAGCGCTAGAATTCACTAGAATTCTGGTATTTTTCATCTGTCTGCTGTATGTGTCTATCAGACAGGGAGTTTGAGGCATTACTGGCAAACACACCAGTTGCAGGAATACTGGTCATTTTGTGGTATATTTTTCAATGCAGAAATCCTATCCTGTGCCTGCGGAAAGAGTGATCGAAACTTGCACACTGTACACTCAGAAATTAGTCTTGACATTGGAGAAAAGCTGTGCTGAATGTGTTCCCATTCTTCTCCAGAGACAGTTGAATTTTGATTACTTCACAGTACTATTAAGCCTAGAATTGTGGTTACCAGCATTTAAATAAGTAACA
>NC_071497.1:3246356-3273856 GCF_028500815.1 Rissa tridactyla | reverse complement strand
AAAGACATGCTGGCTGATGGGCTTAGATTAACAATGAACCTAGTAATTGTCCGGAAATATATATTTAATTCATAAAAAGTCTTAAATCATGACATAATGATGGGGAGGTTTTTAAAAGAAAATGAAATACTAGTAATCACAAAATAATTGAGAATCTTGGAACTATTATTTTTCTTGACAGTATAAAACTTTTTACCATTTCTTTGCCGACATGTATAATTTTCATTATATTCACATATGTAAAATAAATTAAAATTAATTTACATAGCAATTTTTCTAGAAAGCAGCCACAGCTACAGAGGTAGGTCAGAAGAATGAAAATAATGCATTGAGGTCTGTCTTTTTGTAAGAAAATTAAAACTTTTACAGAAGTAATATAGCACATTATGCAGTAGCACATAATATAATCGGGCATAATAGGATGAAATTAAGGTTAGTGAGATTAATGCTGACTGTATATTTTAAAAAAAATAATCACTGTCTCAAATTAGGTTTTGGAATGTTCTTTTGATGGGTATTGTTGGAGCCATGGTACTTGTGATATTTCTGGTTGTGCTAAGAAAAATTATATATGCAGCAGAAATTATTTGTTAAACTTTTGCAGGTCTTGCAACTCTTACCTTGTCCATCAATCTTTCATTCTTTCTGTATCCTGCGTTACCTATAAAGTAATCTTTAAACTATTTGGTCTTAACTCTCCTCTTCTCTCAGGACTTTAAATCGGGACCACTGACAGAAAGACATAAATTCACTTCGTTTTCTTTCTTCTTCGTTCTTTCACTTTCTATCTTCATTTTCCTCAGACAGAAGCAATTAGGCATTGGTGTTCTGATTATTGAGTTTAAAGGCTTAGGGAATTACGTTTCTCTAAATGTTTTTAGGTTGGTCAAAAGACTACCGCTCACAAATATTTTACAAGTGGGGAGAGAGGCAGAAAATATGAGAGATATTTGCTCCTCTGACAGTAACTCGATTTTACCCTAATTCCTGGGGTAACTTTTAACACAGATCCTTTCCTGAGCTCAGCCTATTTTAGCCTATGTTTACAGACCAGGGGTTGCTGCTCCTCTGCCTACTGTTTCCTCTGATTAAGTACAGAGACACTTGCTCTGACATTTGCCAAAGTGCCTATTGTGAGAACAACTTTCAGAACCAACGTATTGGATTTAATGGTCTTGGGTCACATTTTGTTTCCATGAGCAGTGGAAGTTGTTGAGTCCTGATTTGATGTCCTGACCATGAAGCTTTATCTAAGCCAGGGTAATTGCTCTCTCCAATCAACTGTCATCTGCTTATTTCCTCAGGCTGGTTTATAAACTGTTTGATTCTGGGCTGTTCTGGCTGCACTGGGTAACGGGATGTCAACATAGGAGTGTGGTGTCTCCAGACCCTTTTGCCTTGCTTAGTCTTCTTAATAAGATGAATCACATCTCACTTGTCTGTGAAGACGAAGGACTTATGCTGTTTTATGTTTTGGTTTTCATAATGAAGACCAAGAAACCTTTTGATTTTCCCCCTTCAAATCTACAAACTTTTCCTGGAACAATCATCCTCTTCTGTTGTTGTCAATAATTCCGGCCTTCTCAAACAGCCCAGTGACTTTAAATATTTCCAAGAGCTTTAGGTAAAGAATCTCTCATCAGCGCAGGGGTGTTTGCCCCAGATGTATTGGAGCTATTTCATAAAAGAAAATGGTTAAATATGTGGAATAAGTACCTTCAGTTGTGAACAAACATGAGAATCCTCAGTTCCAATGCTCACTGTGTCTTAAAATAGAGGTTTATCCTGGAGTGCCTTCTGAGTTGTAATTATCATTGCAGCAGCCTGCTCTTTCCACCATTGTTACTCGAAGTACTCTAAGTACTCTGCCAGAATTAGTCTTCTTTCATCATTTTAGATGTCACACTCACGTTTAAGTTCCATTGTTTGCGACTCCAGGCAACACGAGAGTTGATGTATTTATGACATCTATCAGATTCTTCCAGTCAATGACTATGGTGGGCTTTACAATTCATATAAAAGCAGATTACCCTAAATCTTAAGAACAGATAATTCTGATTATAGATTATGAAATAATGTTAAATGACTATTTTTTGTTCTGTGACAGATGCCTGCTGGCATTTGGATGATATGCTTGAACAACTACTTGCAAAAGAAATAATGCAGCGTAAGGACCTCTTTTAACGTACCATGCAGTTATCAAGTTGTTAGAGTGGAGATGGTGTGTAATGACTGCATTGTAGTGCAATGACTACAAAAGTTTAGGGGAGAATATTTCGCTTAACTGGAGGTTGGGATGCAGCATGGCTATGGCTGTACCTTGACCCAGATGTTAAATTTTTGTGATACTGCCTACCAAATGGCAGGTAGGCTTTCTCTTGTTTCAAAGATTGGCGAACCCTGCATGGACATGATTGTAGGCATGTTCTTCCAGAGCTGATGCGAACTACAACCTCTGAAGTTTTCTGCACTGACCATTTGGGTCCACAAAAAAGTCTGTGACTATTTCAAAAACCTGATATCCTAATCAATACTAGCCTTAAAAGCTTTGCATTCTTCTGCTGCAAACTGCTATGTGTTCCTTAAATTCCAGGGGTGACCATCTTAAATGATTAAAAACAACATGTCTATATATGGGCTTACATATTCTTTTGGGAAAGAAATGGTGTAGTACTTTCTAGGGAACAGAAATTTGGCTATTTAAAATGTTAAAGAATAAGCTTGTAAGTGCACTTCGACTTCCATTATAATTTTAGGGAACAAAGGATGAAAAGATGAGTTTGTCCATATTGCTAACTTCAGACACCATGAAACTTTGCAGAAAATAAGACTGTGAGAATTAATTGATACACCTAATCTCTTAGAACTGTTAAAATCATACGGACCTCAGATGACTGTGGAAATTAGGTGCCTACTGCACTGTAACCTCTGCCTGCATTATTAACTAGTGTAAGATTATATTAGAAATAGACTGTGCTCTCTCCAAGAGCTGATATGCATTAATTTATCACAGAAGGACAAAAACCTGAGATTATATTTTGACAAACATTCCGAAGCTTGAATGCAAAATTGAACCTTTTATGCACTTCTTCCTGCAGCTTTGCAGACCCTTTTTTCCTCATCGGGTATGCCTCCCGGCACTTGACTGCTTCACAAGCTGAATTGTCGTCCCACCTGCGTCAGTCACAGGGTGTTGTTGAGGAGTTCAGTCCTTCTCTAACGCTAAGACAAGGAAATCTCTGCCTTACTTCATCAACCATGTATGACACCTGACTGGTGTAAAAAGAGCATAACTGAGAAATTGCCCATTGCTTTAAAAAGGATGGATGTTCTTGGCACCCGACTCCGCAGAGCCATCTCTTCCTCACAGACATACAGCTTAATTTAACACTTTAAAGTAGCTTTTTAAAGAGCCATTATTGTGCTGTCAAGCCAAAAAAGAGGTGTTTAACTACACTACAATTTTCAAATTCTCCTATTTCAGACAAACCAAGTCCAACGTTATGTTCTGAAGTTATTTCTGAAGTCTCAGGGAGATTTTTTTTCCCTTGATACATCACTGAGGAATCACTGTTGGTTTTACATCTGATCACACTTGAAGACAAAATAATCACTTTCTGCCTACTATTTTTGAAAGGGAAAAATGAATTCTGACTTCATAGTCTTCAAAAACAAGTACTACTTCTTCTCTTTCAAGTGCAAAAGAAATTTTTTCTCCATCCTACTTTCATTAGAGAGTCCTACATAAACTGATAATTTTGTTAATTTTACTTTTTGAAAGATTCAAGGCCATGCAGCACATCATATTTGCCTCTCAAGAGGCACAAATCACCTCAGATTCTAGGTGTGAATTTGCCCCCTTTTCCTGCACAGTTCTCAGCTCTTCATACCTTTATCTCTTCTCATCATACTCATAAAATCTATATCTGTGCTATTAAGGGAAATCCAAGGACTTACTCCGACAGAACAAGAGCAGAGAAGGATATGCAGCCATGTAGGATGCATAAAAAACTTCATTTCTGTTTTATGCAGTTCAGTCTGTTCTCCACTTTCCTTGTGTAATATTTACTACTCTGCCTAAGTGGTAACTGCCCTACAGAGGATAGTATTATCTAAACTAAAAAATTAGAACAAATGAAATTATTGCAATTTGATATAGAAACAACTTCTATAAAAATGCATTTTTTGCTGCTCCTGGAGACAAAATGGAACAATATTCTTCTGATAAAAGGTTGACTTATTTGGAGTAGTGCCTGATTTTTAGTACTCCAGTAATCCTACTTCTTGTCATCATAAAGCCTTGGTCTTCTCTGAATCAATTTCTGCCCAGGAATCAGGTAGAAGTGACTTTTCTGGAAAACCTAAATGGATGCGTATGTCTTAGAGGATCCCTATTCTATACTCTCCACTTATCTTGCAACTTAGGCACCAGAAAGTACATCACTGAGATGTTTTGTTTAGATCATGTGCTGGCACTTCAGGCACAAATAAGGCTGGTGACTTTGACAAAACATCAAATACCCCAAGTTCAGTTGCTTTTACGAAACAATTGCCACCTCCTTCAAACCTAAGCATCACATCGTCACAGGCCTGGATAGTACACTTCAGCTGTTAGCAGAATTAAGTACCCGTATTTCCTTAATGCCGTGAAAACTTCCTCGCTCTATGACACTCTGAGCCATGCCACTTGCCTCTCCCATCCTCTTCATTCCCAGGGATGAAGATCTATATGGTCTTTCAGTTCCCAGCTGCAGGGGAAAGAAAGAAGTTGGAGGTAGATGCACTCCCAACCCTAGGCCAGCAGTAGTTTCACTCCTTAGATGAGGGCTGGGCAGAATTAGACAACTCATGGCCAACCAGTGAGGTCTTCAAGCCCCAAAGCAGCTACTAGCCCCATGCTAGGAACTTCTATGTTTGTGAAATTAGTTGGTCTAAATACTTGTAAAGGAAGGACTGAGAAGAAAGCTTTTTTCCCCCCCTTTTCCTTGTTTTTTCCCTTTTCCCTCTTTTCCCTGTCTTCTGGACCTTTCACGGTACAAAAAGTCACCTGTGATATTGGTTCCTCCTGTAATGAGGGTTGCAATGACACTGTCCATCACCAGCTGAGGCTCTGGCCCTTATTGCATTCATGGCGCAGCTTTAGCAGCATGTCTTTTGTATTTGTGAGATGACTCCATTGCCAAGTAACTGATCATTTCTGTGACTTGTAGACTAAACGTAGGTATAACAGGACACTTCTCAACTAGTATGTGTACGTGAAAGAGCTGCCCTCAGTTTCATATGAACTTCAGAATTACTAGAAGTGTGCTCTGAGTGCTTCTGGTAGATCAGCTTTGTCAGCCTGGCAGGGGGAAATTCCCCTTTCATCTGTTTCACTGTGGTCGGGACAGCCAGTGGAGTGCTGGCATCATAGGGACCAACGTGTTCAATCTACCCTGGACCCACATCCTGAAGCTTTCCTTCTGTAGTTTTTGTGGCCAGCTCTCACATAGTGCCTATGGGCTGTTATTGATCACCAGTGAGGGAGAGGAGTGGGATTTTTCTGCCACCATTTTCTGGATGGCCAGGAGGGGGATAAAGAATTCAGGCCTTCAGTGTGCTTGTCCTGTCGTTGAAGGTACTAGAAGCAAAACTAGTATTTCTACGTGTGCTCTGTAGAGTGCAAGATCTGCAGCTGTTCAGATTTTTCTTAATATGTTATTACTACGTAGAACATTATTATTTGCATTTGATTTTCATAAAGACACTTAGCTTGCCCCTGAATGAGGTAGAAAAGTGGGATCACCTTATGGACAGGAATGTTTCTAGGATGGTTTGTGAGTAAAGAAATAGAAATGGATTAAATGAGGTGGAAGACCAGATATGTTGCACTAATTCCCTGTTTGGGTATGCATGTAATGTCCATAGGTGCAAGGCTGATTATGTCCCTTTGAAAAACCAAAAAAGAAAATTGTCAACTGACAAACTGTTTCATATTTTGTCTCATTATATATATATTTATACACACACATACATAAATACATACCTACATAAATATATGTAAAGAAATCTCTAGTTTGTTGTAATAAGAAACGAAAGCAGGGCTTCTTCAGGTGAAAAAAATCACTTAATATTGTTTTGGGGTTTATAGGATTTGAATGTTTCATCAAAATTATTTGAGAAAATTGAGTTTTGTGTTGTGAAAATTTAATATAAATCTAGCATTACATTATTATTATTTTACTTATTCTAAAAGAGTACACATACATCTAGTGTAGAATGCTTGCAGTATGATTTTTTTTTCTGAATGCGTTGACTTTTGACTCGTTCAGTTATTGTCGGCATTTCAAAGGGAAAAATGAAAAAGCAATGAGAGAAGTCAAAAAAAGTGAAGTGAAATCTGAACCAGATCTTGTAGCTCTAGACATAAATCTTGTAGCTCTAGACATAAATCTCTTCTGGAGATAAACTTTGAATTGAGGACCAAAAAATTATTATGGGATGTGAAAACACAAGACTTCACAGGCCTATACAACTAAAGATCTTTAGAATAGCTTTTGTAGCAACTGGATCAGATTTAAAATGCCAAATTAAAATTTCTAACAATTCTAATGTCATTAAGTCTCATGTGCTAAGGCAAAGATATCTTTTTCTCTTTGTTTTCACATGCTAGACTGTATTGCCTGCTATAAAATCTTAATTTTCATAATGTACGTGAATAACCTGCAAGCTGTGTAAATGTTTTGACACATGCATACTGTTTCTTTTTATGTATATAAAATAATTGCCCTACTATCCATCATATTATAAACTGTGACAAACTGCATATATGTGTTTCCTCTTCACTTGTTTTTAGCTGCGATAATTCAGCTGTTTCCTTTGATTTGGAAATTTTACAGCCTTCAAAAGTCCATGGGTGGGAAAGGGAAGGTTATTTATTCTAACCTCTGTATGTCTTGCCTAAAACATACTAGCAAAAAAGGTCCAAAAATTCATCTATTATAAAATAATTCAAAAAAATCAGCTTTTCAAATATAAAAGTATTTTGATTTGTCTTTAACTGTGTGGATTTTCATTTTATCCTGAAGGTAACTTTTTAAAACTGATTTAAATTTAACTTCAGTCTAATAGTTTTGCACATTAATATATTTTTTTGGATGGCAGTATTTATTAAACAGTTTTAATCAAAATGGTATTGTTTTAGAGAACCCAAGAGTTTGTTTGTTCAAAAAACTGCAATTATCTAAGTTATCTTTCTGTTACTTTCTTCTAAGAAATATTAAAGAAATACTGCAAACATAGTTACTTAAGAGAAGCTTTTCAGAGTAAATAATATTAAAATCCATGGAAAATATTTGATACAAATCCCTTCGTCTGGACTATAATCAGGGCATACAGGGAAAAGTGAAGAGAGACGAACACTTGAAGAACCGCAATAACAAGATGGAGGGGATAGGAAAGATCAGCACAAGGCAGACGGTGTACGGATGATGTACATCCCATTAAATGTGGGTCTCTGTTCCTGTTTTTCAGCGTTTAACAGAATTATGAATTTTAATTCCGATCTTTTTAACTCAATCTTTTTAAGGTATTTTACAAGTTTTTGTAGAGGTTGGGTCTAGAAGACAGGGAGTGATTGCCTTGTGACGGATGTTTATCTGGAAACAACGGTTTCCACCCTTTATTCGTGTCAGTAAGTTCTGGTGCGTTGCACATGATTTCACTGACATGGTTTGTTTGCATTTGCTAACATATGTCTCAGTGTGGGACCTCTGTGTGTGTTTTAATGGCTGTCTCGTGTTGGCAGGCTGCGTTCGTTGTTCTGGCAAGATTTCTCCTGGAGGATGCTGTTTTGTGTAAACTTCAATGGATTTGGGTTTTTTTTATTTATCATCAAAAGACTAGAAGGAAAAGGAAAGAAAAAAAAAAAAAAGGGGGAAGTTTCAGGGAAAACAGTTCATTTAAATAGTTCTGAAAAATTAACTTGAAGCCGTTGTTCCAAACTTGTGCTCAGCTTGAGGACTGAGGTTTCTTCATAGGCAAGTTTTACAAAGATGGGACGTTTTGTTATATCAACAGACACTGCTGGACACAAACAGAAAGCTATCTGAAATCTGGAATAGGAACAGAAATGTCCCTTTATGGTGTTTCCTAACTTGAAGGAAACCCCTGGAAAATCTCAGAGAAGGAGGCATGGATGGGATCCCCCTGTCAAAATTCACGTCTAATCCCCGAAAAGGTGCTGGACTCCGCAGTAAGCACAAACCAGCACCAGGGCAAACACCGCCCCGCGCAAGTGCAAACAGTATTGAAAGAGTTATTTTGAGGCATTAGGTCTTGAAACTGAATCCCGAGTAAGAAAACTACCCTGAAGGAAGACGTTCACCACTAAAACTGCAAGCCAACACTAAAAGAAACAGGAAGCAAATGAGACAAAAAAAAATGTGTTCCTCACTAAGCGTTTCTGCTCAGTGCAAACTTCCATCAATACCCTTTAATTTAAAGGATCTCCACTAACACTAAATTGATGATAAAAACCCTACAGACTTTTTCACTAGCAATGGGAAATGTTTTAAGTATTTTCCAGCCTACTTCTAACTTCTGGTCGGCGGGTATGAGCCATGGAAATTTTGTTCAAATTTCTTTCCTACGGCACAACCTCGGCAAGTTTGCAATTTTTAATTCTTTTTTTAAATAGGGGCTGTTGGTAGAATTATAAGTGGTGTAGCACCAAAACCAAACACAAAACAGTTTCAAGAGGCAAGGCACTTTATTGCTCTTATTTCCCCTACTTTCTGGTTTGATTCTAGTTGTGATGCCACACCTCAGCAAATTATATTTGTTTTTTTCCAACATACAATTATGCTGGTTTATCTTAGCAATAGAAGGCTTTGAATTCAAACAGTGAATGCGTTAATGCCTTGAATCACTAAGAAAGAACAAGCAATTTTCGCGATAAAACCAATCCTCTCCTCTTCCCTGAATGTTAAATAGTCTGAACTCAGCACCTCTTTCTTAAGGTCTTATTTTCTACCTTTTCTAGAAGATCTACACCCATATTCTATATGAATAAGCAATTAAGGTAGTAAACAATCTCCCCTTTCTCTCCGGTTCCTTTAGATTCCCTATATTACCCTTTTTATCTTTTCAGCAATTTTTATGTGAGACCACTTCCCACCTCATTGTTTTCTTCCTGTTTTCGGAGACTGCCAGCCTGCTAATTGCCCTCCTATAGGAGAAGTCCCTCTGCGCTTCTCCGGGTTATTCAGGAGGAGGTCCTTTATCTTGCTTATTTCTCACCTCCACAGGTTAACACGGGGATCGTGCCTATTTATGAAAACACAGTTGCTTGTGTGGCTTTTTGTAGTGTCTGCGTTGCCAGATTAAGGAGCACTGATAAGGACCCCATTTGGGGAAATCCCCAACCAATCATCTAAATAACACCCAAACACCTTTTGGGCATTAATTAATAAATTGTTGCAGAGTTTTAATTCCAGCCATTTTGGTCTTTCACTGTCGCCTCTGAACATGAGATTTGGTGGTCTGTAGCGTTTTCACTTAATTCAACTCTCCAGTTGTGATTTTTTTTTATTTTTTTTTTTCGCCTCCAAACCTCCAAATTCATATCAGGACGTTTGTCATTTCTGTACAAGCATGTGTACTCTACATATCTTTTAATATAAAGTAAACCAGTAGCCTAAGCATACCCTTCTCTTCCCTTGAACCCCAGAAAATGTAAGACTATACTTGTTTAAATCAATAAGTGCAGGTGAAAACGTAGATCTGCCTTTGACGCAAGTAAGATATATGTTTCTAAATCTATGCGGGAAGACAAATCATAAGCTTTTGGTTAGAAGGGGCCTCTACACTAGCATTAAAGGTTGATTTGTTTTAGCCTGCCTCATATAGCCACTTGTTTGTTTGCAGTCGGTCCAGGTGCAAGTTGAAACTGATAAGAGCTGGCAGTGTTTGTTTTATTGTGAACCTTATTCAGCCTGATATTTAATTATGTTTCCATGTGGATTTGTAATGTGGATTAATAGTTTTATTTTACTCCTGTGATTAGTTTCTGCTTGTTCTAATTTCTTTTTGGCTCTTTCTTGACCTTGAGGTGAAAAAACACAGAAGATGTATTCCCTCAATTTAATGCCAGTCTGAGGTGTTTCTCCTGCATCATCAGATCAATGAAAAGTAAATAGCCTACACTTCTTGTTTCACAGTGCAGTATTGATCTTTCTTCAGCTTTTGCTTCCCTTTTTCCCTGCGTCTTGTGTCTTTCAACCCCTGGGACCGAAGTGATTGCCATAGATTGGACAAGCTAACAAGCGCATGATAAGGAACTAGTGTTTTGTGGTATACTCACATTCACATGCCTGGTATATAAAGCCTGGACCTCTCCGCATTGAAAGAGAGGTGCCATTTTGTGTATGGCACAAGTCACTATGAAAAAGAGCCACAGGGAAGGCACCAGAGCAGCAGAGGATTTTATTCTCCACACCGATCTTTTATTCCTACAGCTGGTGCCAAGCTGGGTGAGGACATCACTCCTCTGAAAAGTAAGACAAGTAGCCTGCGGGGAATGCCACAAGCTGCTTTTTGCTATGGCGATGTATGGGATGGTGGCAGCCCGTGGGTAAGTCTGAACTCGATCTTATAATGACCGTGATATGTGTGTCAAGTCCTATTTAAATTTGGAGCAGCACAGACCTGTGCAGAAAGTTTGAGAGATGCAATGGAAATATACAAATTCTGGTTGGAAATGGGACAGTCGGCATCGTGTAGTGAGTATATTTTGTACTTCAGCATCGAACTGAGAAAAGCTGAAGTCAGTATTTTATTTAGTAAATGAACTGAATTCATGTAATAACTTGGGGGGGTCGGGGGTTTTTATGCTTCTTTTTTTTTTTTTTTTTTTTTCCAAATATTGTGGGAAGTATTTCCCTTGTAAATTTTGATTCAGTGGCAAAACCTTAGTTTATAATGCTTAGAAATACTGCCTGTAGTGTCTAACTGTCCTCAAGTGTTACCCAGATTAAGAAATCAAATCCCTTTCAATTTTATCTCTGGGCCCTTAACTGTCCAAAGTGTTCCCTGGTACTGAAAAATGGTTAAATTAATAATTGATACTCTATTACATGCTATGCAGTCTATTGTTTCTTTCCGGGAGATAGGTATTTGTGCTGTGCAGTGCAGAAGTTTTCTGGCGTTGCTTAAGGTTTGTGAGAATGCTTTTTTTGTCTCCAGGTGCTTATTAGTCCCTCATGCTGTTGGGTTGCTACCATATTAATCTGTTGTAAATTAGTCTCATATCATCTTTCACGCACTTAAGTTGGTTACGGGGTATATATACACTCGATTTAACATGTTCCAAAGTAGTTATCGTAGATGACCTGATACAAAGCATAAAGGAAATTGCACAGCCTGTAAAGAAAAGTTGTTATTTTATTTGCAATCTGGTAAAGGCTAAGGTACTTATTATTATTACTATTATTTTATGTTTGTTTATAGATATTAATACTTTACATATGCATTTGTGGACATGTTATTTTTATACATTTCACTATAGTGTTACAGTAGCCAACATGAAACCTTCTGTACCAGTACAGTAGTAAACTAAATTCTGTATTCTTCTATTATTATTAACAGTACAGTGATATATGAGTTTCATATTTCCCATGGACACCACTGCAATGCGGTTTGTTGGCAGTATTTTCAGTGGTACACTTTTATAATGTGGATCTTTGTTGTTTAACGTGTTTTAAAAAAGTCAGTGTTTACACTACACAAATTATGCCTAATGTAGGAGCTATTCTATCTCTTTCTAGTTTTATGACATTTTACACTTCTTGGAGCTAGATGATTGTTCTAACCCAAGCTATTATGTAATCCTTAGGGTAACCCTGCTGCTGATTTGAACGCTATTAATTTTCTATTATAGTGTGCTAAAGATGTTCTACAGTGTGAAGCTCACCTGCATTATTGAGTCAATGACCAATTGCAGAGTTACTCTGTGGTGGTTGGAGCTTAACTCAACCCTTTGGGATCTCATTTATTATTTGCAGATATTGATTCTGGAAAAAGAAAAAGCTAAGATGTGTGAATCTAATACTGACTTAGACCTAGCCTACAGCTGTTAACTCCTAATGGTCTGCTTACTATATGTGTGTTAACTGAAGCTTGAATTTCTTTATGTTTTCATGTACAATAAGCTATTTGCTGCTACTTCATAAATATTTAAAAGCTTCTATGCAACCTGCTTAGTCGTATAGCATCATCTCAGATGTTTGCCATATTTAAATTGAGTTTAGTCTTAATTATTTTCCTGATTCTTTATTAATAGAATATGGAGATTAAGAAAATACTTTAGGCAATTAAGTTTAGTGCTGTGTTTTACATAATTTGCACAAGAATCTCCACTAGAAAATTCATATAAAAATGTGCTTTAATTCCCTAGGGACAACAGTGTTTTGTGTTTGTGAATTTGTCTTCGAAACAAGGGCTATAGTTGTATAACATAAATTAATCAAGTAAAGATGTAATCTCCCATTTTCTCCTGTCATATTACCAGTATGGTGACTCTCCAGCTCCACTTCTTCCTGTAATGACTTAATACAACCATAGCAAGTATCATAGCAAGTACTTTTTTAATTATTTTTTTTTCTCCAATCTGTTCTCATCTTTTCCGACTAATTTATCTGAACACAAATAAATAAGACTCTGGAAGGTTTGTGGAGTTGACTCACTGGTGTTCCATAATCACTTAAATGTCTTGATCATGGGCTATAAAACTCAAATAAATCAATCATCATCAATTATTTGTAATAGATGAGGTTTCGTGCAAAACAGAAAAATGTATATTTGAAAGACAGTAAAAGCACAGGAAGGAAATCTAATCTTTATGAGCCTTGACAGCAACACATCACAGCAAGGGGAAGGAGGATTTCGAAAAGCCCGGTAGATAAAACTTGCTCATATTCTTCAGAAATGCGGCCATTAAAACAAATGTATAACACAGAGATAATATTGTCTGGCAGAAAAGCAGAGTGTTTAGGTAATTCATGCCAGTGGCTATTTTCAGGTTATATTGAGACTCTTCCTACAGTCTTTTTAGTGATTATTCACTATGAGCCTGCTATGGTCCAAAACTGCCTTATGCTGTCTAGTCTTGCTCAAGAGCAAGGAGAGAGCTGTGTACACTGATGTACTTTATGTACTTACTTATTAATATTTAGATGGAAAACAGGTACAAAGAATAAATGCAGTTAGAACTGGTACTGCCCCAGCAGGTGGTAGGGAACATTTCCACTCCAGTAACTTTAAAATTCTGTTTACGGTTAAGTCAAGTACAAACATAATTGCTAATAAGAGACCATAAATAGCTCTTTTTCAGCGTAGCTTGAAAATAGCTTTCCTGAAGTTGAATCGTCATGTTCAAACTGGCCTTCTCATTTAGTTATGCATCATAGGAAATGAGAAGGTATCTGTTATCTGACTCTCGATGCAATGTCAAAGGCCGCATGGAAGAATAAACCTCTGCGTTTCCTCAGACTGGGGAAACTGAGACCTGGGACGGGATTTGGTTTGGGCTGAATCCTAGGATTATATTGTAAGTGTCTTAATGGACACTTAACTAGATGGAGTATAGGAAAAAGGCGTCTCTGAGTTCACATAAATATGGATGTGAATGTGATTTACATTTTATGCCTGTCCTTTTAGATAATAAAACCTAATTACTCTTTTGTAAATATTTTGAATACAGCATACACTCCATTTACAAACTGACAAATACAAAGACATCCCGCTCCTGTGCTGTAGCCATACTTGAGTAAGATCCTGGAATACCCAGAAGCCTGGTTTAAGATTCAAAAGTACCCAAGAGGTGAAGGACTTTTCTGAGATAAAGGCGAGCATACGAAGTGGAAATTGGCAATTTTGGCGCTGAGGAGACACCTTTTAGTGGGTAGTGTTAACTGGCAGCGAGCAATAGAGAGAAGCAGAGAGTGCTTAATCTCAGGAATCTCCTCCTGGTTTGCAAAGCCCTTCGAAACGATGCTTCCTGCAAGTCGGGTGGAAGTCAGATGGCTAACGCAGCAACACGAGAACCCTGCACGGTAACCACTGCAAAGTGAACAAAGCATTAGAACGAATCAGGCAGACAGCTCGGTCTGAGGGACGTCTGTGAGCATTAGCCTGAGTTCTGCTAAACCCTTTCTGGCAAAGGCGAGGGAGCTGTTGTGCCCGCACAGCCCCATCCAGACGTGCCACCCGAAGTCCGGTGAGCAGCCCTGGGGACTGGCACACTCAACCCCGGCTCACAGCCTGCAGGACGCAAATCCTGGCTGTAACGCCCTCCTTTGGACGGGGGCTTGTGTGTGATGCCTCTCTCCGCAGCGCAGAGGTGTTCCGAGGCATTTTGAACAGGAATTAACTAGACTTTGGTTGCCCAAGCTGAAAAATTTAATCCAAATTGCAACTCGATGCTGATTAAACTTGTTTCTCTCTTTAGCTAGATTTTTTCTTCCTTTTTTTTTTTTAAATTCAGCTTTCCTTTTAGAAAAATTATTTCCTCCTTTGGTATATGCCAACATCCCCTCTGGCTGGAGCTGGTGGGTGGATATTTATGCAATAGCGTGCCCAAGAGACAAGGTGCTGCTCTCCCCTTGTGGGTTTTCCAACAAATCTCTGGATCCAGCAAGCATGCATACAGCTAATGTAAAGACCAACGAAGTTTCTTCACAAAAGGAAGCTATAAATGTTTGCCAGCTCTTTGAAACGATCCAGGGAGCTATCACCCTTTCCATAAGAAACTAGCGATGAGAACGCTTGCCTCCAACACGCTGGTAGGTGTACTCAATCCTCTCCTCACGTAGAAGACGGTGAAACACATGTCTTTCACTTAATGATTGGAGTACCAAGGCCTGGGTTATCGGGATGAAGTGCTGAAGAGCATTCCATAGTTTATGCAGGTTCCTATATGGTCCAGCAGCGCAGAGACTGGGTGCATCTGCATTTCTGAAAGAGTGGTGGGCGAGGTATGTTGCTGGTGCTACATAGACACAGATGGAACAGTTGTTATTATTATGAGGAGCAAACTTTTTGTTTGTATATGGAAATAGCATCTTGGAATTGATAAATACAAATAGATTTTGAAGAGATTCACCCATAAAACAATTTACCTCAGCACTGATTTGTACCTAAACGTGAAGCTTTTGTTCCAAAGCAAAGTATCAAGTGCCTTAAAAATAGTCTGAAAACGTCAGCTGTGGCACTGTTAAAACCACCATTTTTTTCCTGGTGACTGAAAGGGGATGAGCTCTTCTCCAAGTGCTTTGAAAGGTGTCTTAAAGCAATGAAAACCGGTCAGGATTTCAGCCTGAATATTTTAGGAAAAATAAAATCTTATGAGAAGCTGAAAACAGGTTACTATGAAAGCATTGGGTGACCGAAACAAAAATAACCAATGTTCTGCAATTTCTCCACCTGTAGTTATTTCTTTGAACGGAAAAATGCGATACAATATTTTGAAACCCATTTATATTCTAACACACTTCAAATGTATTTCAAATTGTTTCTAAACATATGCTTAGATATTCAGTATAAGATGTGAATGGGTGGTTTAGAAGGCAGTTAATTCTTGGTAAAAGTAACAGTAGGAAAATTATTATATAGAATGCTGATAATTAAATTCCAAATGTGTGGCACAGTCCCCTATTTATTTCTTACTTTGAAATAACTACCTTCACTATTGACACTAAGAATTCAATGAAAAAAAAAGAAGGAAGGAAATAACAATACAAAAAACATATGTGAGGATTATTGTTAAGGAAAAGCATTTTTGGTTAATCAATAATGCTCATTAATGGCAGTGCATTAGATTCAGATAATTCTTCATATTGCTGTAACACTTTCAGTTAAACAATATATCTACAGGGTGAAGTTTGCTTCTATCAACTGTCATGATTTGTTAAAATTTTATTTGGAAAAGCTGGTAGTTATAAGCAATACTGAAAATTGTAATATGAGTTTTGTATGTTTTCAGAAGTTAGGACTTAGGATGCATATACTGATTTTTAATTTAAAGAAGAAATATGTTCTGCATAGATATCATCACCATGTTTAAATAATGAATTTACCAGATTTGACATTATTTTAAGCAATAATAACCTACTAAAGGCACTCTTCCCCCATTTCTCCTGTTCATGGACATGCACATTCAAACTCTGTGTTAATAGAAATGAATAGCGATCCATGGGAGCGAAGGGCTCTGCTGGGTACGAGGGCAGTGTGTACATTTAGCTTGCTGATTTCTGCTTAAAACTTTTTTGTGCTTATTCTCTTACTTCTTATTTTCAAAGGAAAATAAGAAGAAAATTAAAATCAAACTTGTTCAATAGATTTAAAAGACAGAGGTAGAAAGCCCACAAAGTTTCATATTTCCTCTTTCTGTCTATTCTCAATCTATACATATAATTCCAGCAAACAGTCAAACAACGCAGTAAGAAAGTACTTAGCCATGACTTTGAATCACAGAGTCATAGAATCGTTAGGGTTGGAAGGGACCTTAAAGATCATCTAGTCCAACCCCCCTGCCCTGGGCAGGGACACCTCCCACTAGATCAGGTTGCTCAGAGCCCCATCCAGCCTGGCCTTAAAAACTTCCAGGGATGGGGCTTCCACCACCTCTCTGGGCAACCTGTTCCGGTGTCTCACCACCCTCATGGTGAAGAACTTCTTCCTAACGTCCAGTCTGAATCGTCCCATCTCTAGTTTTAATCCATTCCCTCTAGTCCTGCCATTCCCCAACATCCTAAAAAGTCCCTCCCCAGCTTTCTTGTAGGCCCCCTTAAGATACTGGTAGGCCACTAGAAGGTCTCCTCGAAGCTTTCTTTTCTCCAGACTGAACAACCCCAGCTCTCTCAGTCTGTCCTCACAGGAGAGGTGCTCCAGCCCTCTGATCATCCTCATGGCCCTTCTCTGGACACGTTCCAGCACAGCCATATCTTTCTTGTAGTAGGGGCTCCAGAATTGGACGCAGTACTCCAGGTGGGGTCTCATGACTTCTTGGAACATTTTGAGTACTCAGATACAATAAGTGATTAAAAAGTCTAAGAGAAGGACCACTTATTCCTAATTCTGGCTATTTCTTGGTAAAGATGACACTCTGCAGTACGGGAGCGGGGAGCACCTTGGGGACTCACTGAGGTCAAACCAGGCAGCGGGGGGAATCTCAGCACTCAACCTTGTGCTGATCCCACAGATAATAACAAGGAATCCTGGCAGAGAAAAAAGCAGAATAAACAACAAGACTATAAAACAAGGCATTGATTACATCCAAGTTTGTCTTATAGGGTTTTTCAGTATTCCTTGACTGAGGTAAGCTACAATTCTTTTCATTACAACATATTCCAAAGATCATCAGAATGTAAGACTAGTAATATAATATTAAGCTGTAATGTATTTAAATTATTACGATGTTGTCTAATTTTTCAGCCTGTAGATCTGGGCTTCAGAGCTTGGGATGAGAGTTCTAATTCTGATGTTATCTCCAGCACCTATCTGACTACAAATAATACACAATATCAGGCATTTCTTATGACGTTCATTGGAAGTGAACACTGCAGGCAGCTGATCAAGTACTCTCTCCTGTACGCAATCCTTTTCCTGTCTTCCTTTTTAGAAAAAAATATTATGTGCTGAATTGCAATGTATTGTGATCTGAGCTACAGCATCTGTTCCAGGTTAGTCAAGGCCCTTGACAAAATTAGATTATATAAGGGTGTAATGAAAAGAGCTGGAGCTGGAGCATTTACAAGAGCCAGGCTGACATATTAGTTGCTTTTATATATCTTGAGGCAATGGAGAGATTCTTACATGGTAACGTCCTCTACTCTTGCTTCAGTTTGTAATTACCATCAATTGTAATTTAGAATAATACAGTGATATAAAAGTTGCTTAGACTAAATTTTATTGTAGCTGAAATTTTACATAAATGGTGATAGTATTTATGTAATAAAGGCCAGATTCAGAACTTGTACACGTCAGATCTAACTTGTCTGTTGACTTAACTTGCCATTTAATATATTTTTAACGTTACGGAACATTTTGAAGCATTCCGTAAAGATGGCAAGTAGGAAGACATGCTATGAAATGAGGGGAGGGGAATTCTTCCACATTATGCTAGTTTAAATAGGGTCGGAATCTGACATTAAGATTCATAATGATGAAAAAGAACGATCTGTACTCTGAGCAAAAAGAAAGCATGGATGAGAAGTGTCTTGAGGATGTCCTTTTTCCGTGTTACCTGTGGATGCACAGTTGTTCAGTCTGCCATAAAAAGCACAGATATGAGCAGTTCTGTGGGCTAATGCCCTGTTGTTTGCTCCCCATTAAAGATCACACGTAGAAGGTGAATGGGTAGGACTCGAGAAAGCCAGAAATATTACCTGCATCCACTGGGAGAAGCCCCAAAGTTCACATCGGTCCTGAAGAGTAGTAGAGTAGTAAAAACACATTATTTGGCATTGAAAACAAACTATAACATTCTTAGGTGGATGGGTGGTCTGGCAAAGTTGCAAGGAGAATTAACGCAGGTTAGTTAATGACCAATCTATCATTAAAATTTTTCCCCTATTGTTTATACTATACTAAGGTGGTAAGAACACCACCTGAGACAACAGTATAGTTTGAGTGGACTATACTTTTTTCAGTGAATTCCTGTATAAATAATGTCATCTTCATCATCCTGACTATATATTATCATAACAAAATATTCCTATCTCCCTCCTCATGTAATAGCATGAAATAACCTGAAAGATCAGTTATGCTGTCCACTGCATAGTAATATTTGTGGTTAGCACATGATAGGTGCTTTTGCAAAAGTTTTGAATCAATCTTGTTGTTTGGCTTTTTTTTTTTTTAGCATGCAACATTAGATTATGCTGTGAAATATTTCTAGTTCTTGGAAACCCTATGGCTTTGAAGACTAAACAGTGAACAGTATCTGTTATTTTTTCTTATATTCACCCATTGAAAAATTAAACAGGGTAACCATGGTATCTAGTTAGTGACACGAACAGTTAGTGACATAAACAGCTAAAATTAATTCCCAAGTGACTTTTTCTCCGTCAGGAACCTACTTCACGGAGTCTTTGATTAGAACCACCTTAAACAACACTTTCTACAAAATTTCCTATGAATTCTAATAGTCAGACTCATTTTGCACGTTCTTGTGCGATGTTTTTTGTTGTTGCTTTGGGTGTTTATGTCACCTGAGACTCAGTCCCCCTCTGTTTTTTCTTGCCGGAACAGCCAGTAGCCCACTGGACCCCACTGGGGATGGATAAGGGAGACGGCTCTTTTAGACCAAACAAGTATAAACCACGTGGGTTGACCCAAATCTTCCAGAACTGACAAAGTAACAGAAAAATACTGATTTCTAACCTGTGTTTTACAACAACACAACAAAGCATTTCCTGGTGCACTGTAGTTTAGGGATGTTTGGATAACTTTCTTCAGAAAACAGCAGCATTTTATGACCTCCCACAGATCTGCTCCTTTAGAGGAGAATATCTTTATCGTGCCTGGAGAGAGATATCAGTGAAGATCTGGAAAATGGAGAGCAGAGTTTGGACCTCTGTTTTGTTAGAACAGTTGTGCTGTGGAAAAAAGGAATAATTCTATCTCATGTTATTTACCAAAAGGTTTATGTGTGTCTATGTTAAGGGGCGAGCGCTGTGTTTCTGTGTTTATCTTGCAGCCCGTAGTTTTGCAGGGATCTCAGTGCACTCGGTCATCTTGAGATGAGCAAGGACTTCGACTAGACTAAGGCTACTGCTTTAACCACGTCAAGTTTTTTTTGAGTGAGGACAAGTATGTATTTATCTATGTAGGTGGACAATGTGTGTGTGCCCATTTGAGGTACATTTCAAACCGCTTTGCACGTGCAGAATCTGTGAGCCAATCTTCTGCAGAGTTGGTTCCTTCAGAAACTGAACATAGACAAGAAAACCCTCCGCCTCCAAATTAAATTGATTTTAGAGTCAATTTGCAAGAGAATACTTGCACAGGTTTTCCTTCACAGTCCTAGGGAGAACCTGAATTTTCTCAACCATATACATTAAAAACTACATTTGTTCTGAGCTATTAAGAGTCTTGTAAGTGTACTATGTAGGAATGAGCAAGCTTTGGGCCTGAATCAGGACTGGGCTGTAATCATGTCTCCCTATAACTTATTCATTCACTCTCACATTTATTCTTGAAAACCTATAATTTATTCATCCCGAAAAGCATTAGAGTATGAACAGGGGCTCAAGCAGGAGGGTCCTGAAATCTAATCCTGATTATGATACATACTCATACCCTACCCTTGGGTGAGTTCCTTAAGTTCCACAGGTCAATTTACGCATCTGTACAGTATCATAAGTGACTTCAATGAGGTATTGGGGAGATTAGTTATGTTTGTAATACACTTCGAAGATTAATAAATAAGCTAAAGTGAAGAAAACTTTTTTCTTGGGTCTTACACACTGGTGAACGCTTCTTCTCGCTCTGAGAAAGGAGGAATGGCACCTCCTCTCGATAGTCCCTCAGAAGGGCAGTAGTCCATCACATGTAGTTGTGGTATATCTACTATTAATGTTGCTATAAGTTTAAACTCATATTGACCTGCCTGTGTATGCCTGGGGAAGAACACAACTGAAACGGCAGATGGCGAAAGCAGTGTAAAGAACCTCAGAAACTGAGAGTGTCTTAGTTTGCTCTGGGGCTCTTACTATTTTTGGTTAAGTAGAAGCTACAAGCAAACAGCGCAAATTTTTATTCTCAGAAATACGAGAACGGTTTCACACAGGGCTTTGAAACGGGATAGTTGGAGTGGGTCAATTAAGAGGAACCCATTGAACTGCATCTTTATTTTCTATCCCCAGTTCTCCTCTTTTTCCACATATACTTTTTTCTCCAATCCTGTTTACCACCTGACAATAATTGAAGAACTTATTTATGTTGCACAGGGAGGACAAACTAGCTCCTGAATACGAGTCATGCAGCAGAGAGTGCTGTGAAATTGTACCAGGCTGAGACTTAAAAGCATGCAGATGATACCTTCAGATGCAATTTCAGGAAGACTGATCCAGTTCTTGGGTTTCAGAACTGCTTTAATTATTGCATGATTTTGGCACTGTTTTACACTGCCCCATATAATTAAAACTAAAAACATTAGAGCTGCCTTCAAAGTCGAATTATAAATTTAATTTTCACTGTTGATTTCATCTTATGACTAACTATTACATTTTGGTTTTCATTGTCAAGGATATAGAAGAACTCCAAGTAGCGTGCAAGCAAAAAGCTAAGAGATTGTAATTTTGTTTTGTTTTGTTCTCTCTTCTGTATTTGTAGAACATTTTTTTTATTTAAATAAAATTATCTGAAACATACAAAATATATTGAACGTGTTTAACTATGAACTCCTCATATTAAAAATGTCTGTATCCTCTAAGAAGAAAAAGAAAAGACTTAAGTATATGCGTAATTGAATTCTGCAGGATTACTCATATGAAAAAGATTATTCATTATTTTAAGTGTTTGCAAGGTTGATGTATTTCTGATTAAATATCCATGCTGGGTATGGTTTATAGCTTCTGCTGTTAAAATTGCATCAGTTATCTTATTTTCTAATTATTTGTCAGAAATTCTTATACTTTGTATTCCATGATATTTGCAAAAATGACCTACTAAAAGATCTTGTTTCATGAACTGTGTCATTTTGGGGTAGAAATCAAAACTTTTTGCATATTAGTTAATGATGGGTAATTTTTTAATTTGTGGTAATTTTAGAATTTTTGTGTGAGGAAAAATATTGTCAAACAGTGCAGACTCTTAATGTTTTGCCTTGGTGGCTGTATAATTCTCAAAAACTACGTTGCTACATATTGTAGAAATTTGTTTTACAGGTAACAGTTGTAAATCTCCTGCAGCTGAAAGCACTGTTCATAGAAGGTTAAATTTATTCTACCTTGTACAGCAGAGCTGGCCTCTATAAATAATTTTATTATGTTCTTTTATAAACATTTTGGAAGAAGAAAATTTTGGTTTAACACAATAACATATTGTATTTTCACTACTCAAAGAATTAGATTGATTATAGTGGCATCTAAGATTGATAATACATAGATTTCTATTATGACACCCATTGTTTTAGTGCTAGACTGCAGAGGAATGCTTCCTTAAATGCATCATTGTATAAAATATTGACCTAGAGGACTTCATTATTCAAGCTGGAGAGACAGTCACTACTTAACAGTAATAAACTGTTTCTGTGTTACATCGAGAATACTTCGGAAAATATGAGAGTTGTCAAATCTCTTGAAAATCCTGTCTTTATAGTACACATGACACTAAAGCTATGGCTGTATTTTCTACTAATAAAAGCAAAGGCACAGACAGATGTGAAGGATATCACGGTGTACTGACAGGAAACTAAGAAAAATGAGTACTTTGTTGAGGAGCAGAAAAAGACACAGGCCAATGACCTTGGGAAGCTTTAATAGATACAGCTTGCTTTTTTTTTTTTTGCCTTTTTTTTTTTTTTTAAACTGATGCGGAAAATACGGGCAAGTATAAAGAAGTATAAAGTTAGTATGTAAAGTTTAGGTATATGAATTAAAATTCACCATCATGTTGGAAAAAAATTCAGCCGAAAAATAAAGAAAAAATTAAAGTGGTTATCAAAACCACAGAAAAGTCAAGCTTTAGTCATACCAGTGCCTACATCAGATTAGTCTTCCCCAATATCTGAATGATTTTTTTGCCAACATGAATGTTTGGACGTGAAAGAAGGAGAAAAAAAATTCCTCCAGCAGCAGTGGCTGGGGTGTTCACTCCACTCCACTCCATGTAGGACCAGAAACAAGTGGTAGATGTTCACCATCCATGGTGGAAAAGGAGTGATATTTCTGTTGGCCTCAAAGAGCAGCCGTAACTTTCAATGAGACAAAGGGAAAGAGATGGTCAAATTCATGATCAAATTTGGTTGAATGCAAGTTACGACTTAGGTATATGATTCATATTCCCTTGAAATATCCTAGTATCTCTTCATGTATTTGTATATACACATAAAGAAATAAAATCCGTTATGTTCTTGGGAACTTAATATAAAGACACGTACCAAGCATCTCTTATCTGACCATGACCACAGTCTTAGCTTAGGCTGTGTTTGCTCCTGATTCACAGGAGTGAATCTGTGCATTCTGATTTACTCAGAAAAGTGAAAAAATTTATGAAACAGAATAAGGACTAAGTAAGCATACTTAGAAAAGGCAAAAAATGGAGCATTTGTTTTTGTTTCGTATTGTACAAGTCACACAGTTTTAATCTGAGGACACATCTGCATTATTTAACTGTAGACAAAATAAGCTTAATTTTCACCCACAAATTCTTAATAATTTATGATGATATTTTAACACACAACCATAGACAAATTTGCCTCTGTCTGTCATTTATAGCACAGTGTAATCTGCCTATCATGAACTAATATATAATCAAACTGTATAGCAAAGCAACAGGAAAAATCTTGAATTTTGTCATTGTATCGAAGTATGTTAAGTATTTTTCCATGCGTACTGAATGAACCTTGTTTTGAAGAGTTGCTGTTAAAGGCAACATCATGTGAGGTGAAAGTGCATATTGATCTTAGCCTTTATATTCTTTTAATATGGATGATAATGTCTTACAGTAAGACATTTAAGGATAACTTTCACATGCAGGATCTTCTGAAATAAAATTTAAAAATATGTGTTTTTCCCATTAGGTTTCAATATCCAAAGCAAATTTTTGTTTTGCACATGGAGAAGCACCAGAAACATATATTCTTCTTTGAACTTGTAGGTTATGTGAGATGGAATAGCCTTCTAGTTTCTGAAATATTTACTAAAACAGGAATATATTTACACAATGAAGAAAATTTATTTTGTAAAGAATACCTTGTAGCATTTAAATTACATATGCAAAATTTGGTGAGCACTCTTAGGTATTTTATTTTTTTTTTAATTGAAATGGATAAACCCATATTCTGGGAACTATGAATTTTTTTTCATTATTAATGCCATCAAAAGAAGTGATATTGGAATATGATCAGCATTTATAAAATGGTTGGAACATTATTACTAACTTTTGTAAGTAATTTTTCAAGTAGTGAACACTTTCTGTCCTTCACATTGCCTGTTTAATTTGAAAAACTTTGTCAAAAATGGACATTTACAACCAACCCTTGTCTTGGAGCTTCTCAGTTTATCAGCCAGGTGGATGGGAACCTGGTGAACATAGTACGGACAGGAAATTTCTGTAAGAATGGTGTCATTAGGTAAACGTAACTGCCCTGAATTCAGAATATTGTTTCCTGACTTCTTTTTTTGGTAGTCCCTTGTTTTGAATCTCCAAACTCCCCTTCTGAAAGCCTCTTATGCATTTGAGTGATTGCACCACATATTTTTTTATTTCTCATTGCTGTTTTTGAGTCTTTCTTTCTCTTCCTGCTTCAGTGGTCCCTGCTCAGAACTTCTGTACCCAAACCTGGATCCTTTTAGGACTGGGAGGCCCCACCTGCATCAGTTGTCCTTTTTATTTTCTTCTGACCTCGGCTTTATGGGCTTTGCACACTTACCTGGCACATCCTACACAATACAATGTCCTGACTCCTCTTTTAAAGACGTCTTTTGCCCAGAGGTAGCGTTAATTCTTCTATTGACCACTCTTTCCCTGGAGTATTGGATATTGTCCCCATTTCACCCCTTAAAGATTGTACAGGTTACATACTACAGAGAATACCCTTGAGGCAGATCCTCATGCTTATATATCCCAGAGATTTTTAAGGTTTAAAAGTAGTTTTTCAGACCTTTTTGAAGTAGTTTTTAGCCTTCACTTCACAACCAAACTTCTACAGTTGCTGGAGAAAATCTAGTATTTTTTCATTAACAATTGCTAAGAAAAGTTATAACTGATTTGTCTTTGTTTACAGATATTGTGAGTTGGGTTTTGGTTTGGAGGTTATTTTCAATATTGAAATTTTACCAAAACCCTAGAAGAATTTTCTGTGGATGCTTTTAATGCTATAAATATCTAACAAAGGAGAAGTGTTGTCATGAATCTAAGGAATGTCAGCTGCTGAGCTTCTTCATTTCTATGTTTATAGATGTTCAGGACATCTTACAGAATTTTGTGTTGCTTTGTTATTTGATTAAAGCTTAATTTTAGATCAGCCCCAAACATTGTCCTCATGATGCTGTTTTGATGAAGATTTTTCAATTATTTTAAGAGAAAAAAAAATAATTGGACTTCACTGTTTGGTTTGGGTTTTTTTTCATATTTCCATAACGTTAAAATAAAGGGAGCCCTCGGCTAAAGGCTGAGATATGCTCACTTTGTGCATACGTGGAAGGAATGAACGACAGAGGGGTGTGGGGAAAGGAATAGGTCAAAGCAGGAAAACTGCACTTACATATGGAACACAGTTCCCCAGTCATAAATAAAGACTTTTCTACCAGTCTCCTATGAAGCCTGCCCCAGATCAGTGTTTGAGAGATGTCAGCATCTCCAGAAGTGATGCAGAGAAGGAAGAGTTATGGGAAGTATTCACAGTGACTTCATTTGCTTAAAACCAACTACAGGAGAGCAAGTTGGAGCAGCTAAAAAGTCAGGACAAGGTACAGTCAAAGACAACTTGATGCTGAGTAACCATTAGGGAGACTATGGTCCACACAGCCGAAGGTGACCTCACTGCAGACCTACATCTGACCACAATGTCCTAGCCACTGGCCATTTCTTCTGCCTCCCCTTTCCTGCTCATCTGCTGAGACACTGAAATGTACAAATTCTTTCTGTTCTTGCTGCAGAGCACTGCTATAGTTTTGGCAAGACTTTAACAGCAGGTCAAAGGTCTGCTTCAGTGTCTTCACATTTCTCCGTGTTTCTCTAATTACAATCATTACACTGGGTTTAATGTCATATTCCTGCCATTTGATCCCTTTTTGTTTTTGTCAGGAAGGGGGGTGGTAGTTGGTTGTGTGAGAGTATAAATTGTAAAACTTCTTTCTTGTCATAATAACGGACATACATTTTGGTGGCACTACAGAACCCTGAAATCACTGATTCCTGCAGCAACTTGCTTAGCATTGAGGGAAGGTCACAGAGGTTGTGCGGCCGTGTTGATTTGCAACCTTTTATATGTTCCTCTCAACAACCTCATCCGTTTTCATGGCTTTAATTACTGTCTCTACACACAAGGCCCAGATTTATCTCTACCCCGATGACCTTTCCCCCAGTGTTAAGATTCTTATTTTAGTTGTGTAATTTCTTTTGATTATTTAAGGGACCATCATAAACTCTGTGTATTATGCAAAAGTGAAAAGCTTGTTGCCTGCTTGAACGCTGGGAGCTCAATTAAATGAATAGTCTACTTAAACAAACACAAAATCCAATTCCTGTTTAAACCTGTAGTCTCACTTTATGGCCAACTCAACAACCCACCAGAGCTCCAAATAAAAAACGAGTTTCTGGTTATGTCCATAAAATCGTCCTGAGTTTTGATTGCATTTCCAGGCCCTAGTTTACAGACTCAGGAACTAAACTTCTAGGGTTTTTCTTCTAGTCCTCCATCCTCTTTTTTTTTTGGTACACAGGTTTCAAAAGCTTGATACCCCTTGTTCTTCTACAGATCATATGGCTACGTTTAGTTAGTTACCAAAATCAGTCAGTCCCATAGCTGAAAATTTGTTAGAAAACTTAAAAGAGAGTTTGTGTTCTGAATCTGCCATTGTCTGCAGTTTGGACAGTATTTGACAACTCAACAAGTAAATCCAGTAGTACTCTTAGAAACGTATACATTTCAGTTCCTGTAGAAACCAAATGCTCTGAAGAATGCCTCAGACCAGCAGTGGAACATCATTTTAAAAGAAAAATAACAATTACTATGAAACAATTATGCTGGCATCCTCTGTGCAACTCACAGTGTGAAGTGAGTGTTGAGGTTATAAGGGACTTCTGGGATCAAAGGGGTGCGAGGGGTTAGAGAAGCAGATGCAAAGAAGCACACAGTTAAAATGGGAACAGAGAGTTGCAAATGTTAAGGCTGAGAAAACAGCACAGTACAGAAGCTTTCTCAGGCGCTTCACATCATTCATCTCAAATTTCTAGTTTTGACCAACTATTGTGACTGTATCAAAGGTCATGTTTTATTTATTCCATCTACCCCAAAATTTAGCAAGACAAAATAAACGGAAGAGCTATTATTTTCAAATTGTCCTTTAATTTCTCAGCATGGTATACTGAATTTTTGTTTCTATTTAGCTTGATGCAGTGGCTTTTGGCTGGGAATTAAATAGCGGTAGAGCTCCAAAATTTGATAGGAATGAAATGTATAAATGATGAAGGGAATAAATAACATGTGTAGAACTGAAAGACCAATTCATTACCTTACACTAAGGCACCTGAATACTTGACTATGTGTTCTTCAGTATCGTTGCTATGTTGTG